>NW_015200987.1:0-3758 GCF_001447785.1 Gekko japonicus | reverse complement strand
CACATGCACATATGAAAAATACAAAAAGATACCACCACCCCCAAACCCCAGAGCTTTCCAACCTGAACTGCACTTCAGCGGTATAAATATATCCTGTATCTTCTAACTGCCCAGCTACCCTCGCTTAGCTAAACCAATCTAGCCCTTGCCCGTCTCTGTTGCCATCCTGGTTTCTTAAAGGCAAGACCTGCTTTCATGAAATTTGCTTACACATCACAAAGGACATGAGATGCATGGAAAATATGTATGTTTTGTCTTGGACGGAAAGCCCACCATTAAGTGTGTTTTCTACATGCTTCCTTTGCTTGTTTGCTTTACCCATCAGTGCTCTTTCAATAACGTCTGGGCTTCAAGGTGACAAAACAGGGTGTGTCAGCAACTTATATCTGGAATGTTTTCTGTCAGCTTTTTATAAACCTCTCTGTTTAGGCCTCCTCCTGAGGGGAACAAATCAAATAACATCAAGAATGACTCCTGCCAGCAGCCAGATAGGTATACACAGATCACTATTTTTACTTTCTCATGTTGTGTATGTTGGGTTCTCCTTCAAATCACACTTCATTTGCCCTCTGAGTGGGGCTCAGAGCAAGGATGAGCTCAGACCTCAGGGCAGTGACTTGAAAAGCAGCACAACAGAAAACCACATACATTTCCCAAATCAAAAATAGTGAGGAGAGACATTATTGTGGAGGGCAAACATTCTAGGATGAATAGAAGAGTCATGGAAAACGCTAGAAAAAGGAGATGTAATAGAAAAGCAAGAACAATCTTTTTCACATGGGCGTTTATAAGGACAACCTGGCTCTACAGTTGTAATTTGTTTTTCTATACCTTGCTAGAGGACAATAGACATATTTCAGCCAATGTATTTTGGGAGTCTCTCTCTCTCTTTTAAAAAATGAGCTTTAATTCAATGGGACACTGAAATGCTTAAAGATCAACATCTGTTTATTGTATTATTTTTATTTAAAGTATTTGCACCTTGCTTCTTTATACAGGTGTCTTGGAGGTGGCTTACAAAATGAGATAAATTATTAAAAGAAAAAAACCTATACAACATCACAATAGATGCATAAATGGCCAACTTCATGCTTCCTGGAATCCCACAAACTAGGTATGAATAATAACAATAACAACAACAACAATAATAATGTATTATTTTTATTTAAAGTATTTGCACCCTGCTTCTTTATACAGGTGACTTGGAGGTGGATTACAAAATGAGATAAAAGAAAAAAACCTATACAATATCACAATAGATGCATAAATGGCCAACTTCATACTTCCTGGAATCCCACAAACTACGTATGAAGGCAACCTTCCTCCCCATTATTTTCTCCCCAGCAGTTGGGCATAGTGAGATACTGCCTCTGAACCTGGAAGCCCCATACAGCTATTATGGCAAAAGCTGGTGATAGGCCTCTTTTCCTCCACGAATGTGTCCAATTCCCTTTCAAAACAATCTAGCTAGTATCTGCCAGTGCCACCACATCGTGTGGCAGACAATTTCCTAAATTAACTCTGCTTGGTGTGAGGAGGGACTTGAATTTGGTATGCTCTGAATTTACTCCCAATCAGTTTCGCTGGGGTGATTAGCAATGCCATTCTAAGTACAGTTACACCCTTCTAAACCCATTGATTTAGGATGAGATAAAAATCTGTCCATCCACTTTCCCCACTTATAAACCTATCATGTACCTATCCAAACATCTTCTTTCCAAGTCAAAGTGCCCCAGATTTGAGCTGTATCCTTTTTTGAGATGGCACATTCAAAACTCTGCCCAGTAGTTCTAGTGTGGCTGTAGTACAGACGTTTATTAAAGCATTATATGGTGGGAGGGGAGCTAAACAGATGCTAACCTCCTTTGTGGTGGGAAAAGCATAGGTTGAGGGGATTTTGAGTTGGCAAGCACCCTGAGATATCAGCGATGGGGGGTCCTATAGGCTTGGCAGTCTGGGTGGTGCAGTTTGGGGCTGGGGGAGCACATAACAAGCCTTAAGGCTTAGCAGTCGTGGGTCCGGAATGTGCCCCTCATCTCCTCTATGCACTGGCATGATGAGTAAGGTCCGGAAGGATTCCAGACTGAGCTCTGAGCTGGGGTGCGTTTGGCCTGTTAGGGGAATACAACACATGCTTTTGTGTGTTAACAAAATGGTGTAAATCAGCTTATGTATAAAGTTCCCAGTTTAACCCATTACTTGTGTTATGTTTCATTCAAGGGGTGGGTGGGCAAGTGAATTGCTTTTTAAGTACATGGAATATAATTTGCCATTTAACTGCCTTTTTACCCAGTTTGGAGAGATCTTTTTGGATTTTGTTTGAAGACAGCCTTCACAGTGACACTACACTTCAGTATGTGTTTGTTTCATCATTTGACTAATTTGATACCATTTGTAAATGTGGCAACTCTCTACTTACTCCTAGATAAAGTTAAATAATATCAGACCCAATCCAGACCTGGTGGGGGGTCTACCACTTCCTTCTGTTGTTAGAATTGTCCTATTCTCTGCTTTCTAATGTATAACTATAAGCGGTCCTGCCATTTTATCTCAAAATACAAATACTCCGGATCGTTTAGAAAAGGATTTTGTCAAATTCCTTCCTTCCTTCCTTCTATTTTTGTTTGTACTTTGTATATTCCTTCCTTCCTTCCTTCCTTCCTTCCTTCCTTCCTTCCTTCCTTCCGCTATCTTTCTCTCAGGCATGCCATCTCATAACCCAAAAGAACAACATTCACTGTGATGAATAAAACCTTAATATATTCTACCAAAAGTATAAATGTATCCCATGCATACATTACATTAACTATTCTAATTTCCAGGTTTTCACCGTCTATTTGAGGATCTTGCAACTACGTAACTTATTTTATAACTGAAATGCTCACAATATAGGCTTGCCAAGCCCCCGCCCCCGAGTCCCGTTCCCCGCCCCCCGCCACTGGCGGATCGGGCCCCAGGGGGAACCCCACCCCGACGTGCATGTCACCCGGAAGTGACACGACCATGTCGGGCACGCTGGGGGTGGGGCCACGGTCATCCGAGGGAAAACTCTATGGTTTTCCCTCGGATGGTCATGGCCCCGCACCCAGTGTGCCCGGCGTGGTCGCGTCACTTCTGAGTGATGTGGATGCGGCGCGCGCGCGCACTCCAGCCGCCAGCCGGGAGTCCCCCGCTGCGGCAAAAATCAGACTTGGCAACCCTATCACAATAACAGATTGTAACACAGTATTTGTGGGGTATCTTTACAGTCCAGTATTCTGTGGTTATTCTCTAATGAACTGTACACAATCTTCTTGTGAACAAATATTTCCTAGAGGACTTCCCAGACAAATCTACAAGAGAGCTTCCTTCTGAATGGAACATATCCTTCTCCTGCTGTAGATTTTTAGGTGGGGTTTAGCAGGAGTTTCCCAACCTGGATCTGACAGCCCTACCCACCCCTCACCCACCAGTGGCCGGGGGAACCTGGCAAACCCATTTTATTTGCAATGCCACTTGGTATACATGTAGGGCGGGACTTACCAGGAGTGGGACGGAAGCCCAGGCTACATTGCTGGTGATGAGGTGACATCACTTCCGGGGTGTACCAGAAGTGACATCATTGTGTTGTGATCTCTATGGTCATTACGTTGTGCCCTCTGCCATAGAAATTTTGCCAAAAACCAGAGTGCTGCCCCAATGTCACAATGTAATGATGTTACTTCTGGCACATGCTGGAAATGACATTGACACATCACTGGCAATGTAGCCTGGGCCTC
>NW_015200986.1:0-3672 GCF_001447785.1 Gekko japonicus | reverse complement strand
TCCCTTAATGTAGTCCCTTTCCTTATTTCGGTTGTAGTTTGTAGTCTTTATATATATATGTATTAAAAAAAATTTAAAAAATCAGATAAAAAGTATCTGGAAGCGAAAAAAATTGGAACTTTTTTGGGGTCGGCAGACAGGCATGGGGGAAGAAAGAGGAGTGGCCACATATGTAAAAGAATTGATGTATGAATCAGAAGATGGAAGAGTGGTGATAGTTAAAATACAAAAATCTAAAACAACTTTGATTGTCAATGTGTATGCACCCAATCAGCAACAGGAGGAATTTTTAGGGCCTTACAGAAAATTTTGGCAAACTAAAACTATGATGAACTATGTATTATTGGAGACTACAATGCAGTATTTGAGAAAAGCATGCACAGAAAGCGACAAGTGGGGAAACAGAAGAAAGGCAATGAGCTACCAAATTCTTTCCTATAATTGGCAGAAGAACACACATTAGTGGATGCTTGGAGAAGTAGAAACATTAACAAGAAGGAATATACTTCCTTCTCAGCAAGACACAAATCATGGTCAAGATTGGACATAGCATGGTTATCATCTAATATGGTAAATGATATTATAGATGCAGAAATCCTCCCATTGACATTTGCAGACCACAACCCCTTGCTCTTGACTTTACAGGACACACCGAGAACAAACAGATGGACAATGAACTTATGGTTATTAAAAGATACAGAATTTACTATGAGATCTAAAGAAGAATTTCAATAATTTTTTAAAATCAATACTCAACCAGAGTCTTCTCAGGATATAATTTGGGATGCTATTAAAGCTTTTTGTGAGAGGATGCCCACCCCTCAAAACTCTTTTCCCTCTGAAACCAAAGGTTCAAAGTCTGAAGAGTCCTTTTAGCGGAAGGTATTTTCAGTAGTCCAACCTGAAGCCAATGTCTTAAAAGTGCTGTTTCCTTGCAGAATCTGGACCAGCTGCAGGTCCTCAGAAGCAGGCCTCCAACAGGAAGCAAAATTCTAAGGGTCAGCCTGCTCTCCAGGAAGTGATTTCAGCCAACAGCGGTTATGATGCCCCAAAGAGATGGCTTAGGGCAGAAGTGTCAAACATGCAGGCTGCACTGTTAAATAAACAAAATATGGCAAGAGTGCTAATGTTTTAAGCATGATTTTATTTAAAAAAACACCTTTGTGTTTGTGTCCTTTATATAAAGTTTATATCTCTGCTACCTGGCATTACATTTTATGACACACATGGCCCAGCCTAGCAAGGTCTTATTTATATCAGATCTGGCCCTCATAACAAATGAGTTCGACACCCCTGGCCTCGGGGATAACCACCTTTACAAGAAGTGCTTCCAGTGAATGGAGGCTAGGAGGGAGGGCCTCCACCAGACAAATACCTGGTCAACAATGCCAAAGGAAGAGCTCAGAAGCAAGGTACTGAATGAGAACTCAATGGAACTCTCTTTCTTTGTTACTCCTGAGTCTGGACTATGAGGTTGGTCTGGTTGAGAGTGTGTGGATGGGCCAAAGTCAGCCCACAATCTTCTGTTGAAGAGTGGGCTTTTGATGTGGGAATCACCTTGTCTGAGGCTGAGTTCAGACTGGCAGTTTGCCCCGATAAAGGCACATGCCAGAAATGTTTCACAAATGGATTAAAGGGGTCGTTCACATCTGTCAGGCGTTCCCCAGCTGTTCTCAACTCGTCTTGTAATGCTTCCCTTCCAAGTTTAGAAGATACCAGGTGAAAGTGGTAGCAAACCCTGGAGAGCGCATTTATCCTGCTTGCTGGACGCTTCCCGGATGTGTGAATGCTGAAAGCCGTGATCCGGTAGGGATGCGCTTATGCACACATAGCCGGATTACCAAAAAAAGCTGCTTACAGGTGCGCCTCCGCCAGGGGCGGGCCAACAGTGCAAATGCTCCCTTGCGCCTCCTCCTCGGTATGTTCCCACATCAGACAGCACAGTGTGACCGGGAAAACCCAGAACAGTTTGTGCCAGATCTTTTTGCCATGACTCCCTCGCGCTTCAAATTGTCAGTCTGTCCTCAGCCTGATATTCTACTTAGTGCACCCCACAGGATCTGATAGTTCAGGAAGGGGTGTTTTAGCACAAAAGTGTATTTTTCCACCCAGTCTATTTGTGTGGCCTTTACTTTCCCAGCTTCTTTCGAGTGATTTTTTTGTTTCAAATTCAAATAGCAGAGTGATGATGAGGAGTTAATCTGTGCCAGGATGGTACGGCTCCCTTCATTTCTGACACTGCAGCTCCCCCATCATCCTGAGTCCAATGGTTGATTTTAAGGCACCAAGCTTTATTTTCATATGGGTTATTCCTGCCACAATCAGTCATAGCTGCCAAATTGGTGGGTGTTGGAAATAACCTGGAAATAACACCATCAGCAACAGCATGACATCACTTCTGGGGAAACCCTGAAGTGACGCCATGATTCACTATAAATCTCCTGAAACTCCTTTGTAAAGCCATAGAGTTTTCGATGATTACTAGAGAGTAAGGTCAAGATGGTTAGCAGTGTTTGTCTATCTATAGCAGAAGAAAAGATCCAGTAGCACCTTCAAGACTATGTGGCAGGGTGTAAGATTTCATGTGTCACTGCTCATTCTTCAGATAGAATGGGTTTCAGTTCCAAGAAACACAGGAGTGATGACACTCCATCCTTGACAGCTGCCCCCATGTTTCTGTACCTCCCAGTCTCATGCTGGGTGCCAGGCTGGGTGTGGGATAGATATGCAATTATACATGTTGGAATCAGTGCTCCCTCTAAGCTGAGTTAGAGTGAGCTAGCTCATAGTTTTTTGGCTTCCAGCTCACACATTTTTGTCTTAGCTCAGGAAGGATGGCTCCAGAGCAAACTAATTTATGCAGTAGCGACAGCTGCCCCCATGTTTCTGCACCTTCCAGTCTCATGCTGGGTGCCAGGCTGGGTGCAGGATAGATATGCTATTATACATGTTGGAATGGATATGCAATTATAGACATTGGGTTGGATCTAGCCAAGTTTTTCATTAAATCTCACCTAATCCCCTTTCAAATGACAGCCCACATCTCACATACTTTTTGGACATGGAGGGCCAATGATTGTAAGTGGTCAAAGAAGAGGCCTCTTTAATTTTTCACTAACAGAAAAGCTGGTTTGTTTTTAAAAAATGTGCATTATAAAATGGTGACCGGAAAAAAGCCCATGGGAAAAAAACCACAAAAAAAACCCCCACGGTCAAAAATTCTCAACAACAATATAAAATATAGGTAATACCTGTTCATTCTCATAAGTGGAGATGAATGGTTATCCTCCATTATAAATATCTATGGCACTTTACACGGTATTTTTCCATGTGGGCTTCTTTTTGTGTGGGCTTTCTTCCTGTGAGCATTTATGACTGTGGGGTTTTTCCTGTGGGCTTTTTTCATAGAACCTATAGTATATATTTCACAATTTTCTACAATATGGAACTATCATTTTCTGACATTTGTAAGAAATACATCTGAAATAGGGTTGCTGACTTCCAGGTGAGGCCTGGAGAGTTCCCTGATTCCACTATTGTATTGTTAGTAACAGATAAATTTTAAGGACTATGTTATAACTTTTGTATGTGTCAAGAGTGTTGTAACCTGCCATGAGCCTGCTGTGCAGGGAGGTAGGGCTAGAAACAAACAAATGAAATACAAGTATTCTC
>NW_015200985.1:0-9679 GCF_001447785.1 Gekko japonicus | reverse complement strand
ATGCTGTTTAGGTTCGCCATCGCTTTGGGTATTACAAGTTTAAAAACACTTCAGTATTCACAGTATTTACAGGGTTAGTGATGTTTGTTCAGTCACATGTTCGTTTGTAACCAATCTGTTTAGACAATAGGATGGCTTTGGAGCTAGTTTGCTCCTCTGATTGGAAACCAAGGTGTCCAGTATTAGCATTTTATGGCTTCTCTTCCCGGGCTTTGTGTTCTTTGTTCTGACCAGAGAAGGAGACGCCATTCCAGTTTTACCTTTTAGCGGTAAGGATGTAGGCAATACAAGCTCTTCCTTATTTTCATATCCTCCTGTGTACCTTTCCCCATGTTAGGTTTATAGTAAACTTTTATATTTTAAACACACCATGGACTCAGTCTCTTGAATACTCTGCTGAATTACTCAAAAGAATCCCAACAAGAAGGAAAGGCTTCCTGGAAACACACACACACACACACACACACACACTGAACTGCAGGCTGTGGAAGGTCAGTAGTTCAGCGGTTCAAGACTCCGGTGCCGCAAGACAGGGTGAGCTCCTGTCTCTAGTTCCAGCTCCTGCCAACCTAGCAGTTCGAAAGCAAGAAATTGCAAGTAGATAAATAGGTACTACTTCGGTGGGAAGGGAACAGCGTTCCGTGCGCCTTGGTGTTTAGTAATGCCGGCCACATGACCACGGAAACGTCTACGGACAGCGCTGGCTCTTCGGCTTTGAAACGGAGATGAGCACCGCAACTCTAGAGTCGGATTCGACTGGCTTTCGAGCAAGGGAGCCTTTACCTTTTTAAGTGATGGGGTGGGGGACAGCAGGACACGCATTTTGCATTTATCTGCAGCACCGAAAGGGTTAAGCCCGCTGAGCCTTTTGCTAGAGAGGCAGCAGGGAGTGAGCGAATACGAGAGAGGCTGATGAAGCTGTTTTTACTTCCATCTCTTTCTCTTTTTTTTGCCGTCTAGTCTCAGCTGACTTAACGGTGACCCTGCAGGGTTCTCAAGGTGGTAGACTCACAGAGGTGGTTCACCATTGCCCAGCCTTTGCATAACAACCGAGAATTTCCTCATCCAGATACTAACTAGGGCTGCCCCTGCTTCGCTTCCGACATCGGATGAGACGGGGCCAGCCCGGGTTGTCCAGGTCTGGGCCTTTCCTACCTGACAGGGATTTGCTTTGGGCCTCGTGGGTGGGCAGAAGCAGCCTGGAAATGTTTTAAGACACATGAAAACCGCTGCGATATGCAAGTAGCGCTTAATAATAATTACCAGAAGTTAATGGGGGAAGTCTCCGGTTTACCCACCAGCAACGTAGCAGAGTCCACTCATGTGTGGCCCCCTGGGGGTGGCCTGGGCTCACAGGATGCCAAAACTACTACACAGCTTTGGAAAGGAGGTTCAGGGAGAACAGCTTTGGGGACCGTGTGACATGGAGTGTGGGACTGGGTGGGCCCCTGGCCTGATCCAACATGGCTCCTCTCCTGTTCTTACGTAGCTGGCGCCTTCCATTTCTCTGTCTTTACCTTTCCTCCGGGCGCCTCAGGCCGGTGTCGAAAGAGTTCTGAAGGATCGTGATGGGATCCAGCTTGTCCAGTTTGTTTCACGGCTGAGCAGCATTCTGGGGCCGCATTCAGACGTTGTGATAAACTCTTAATTATAAGCTGAGGTTTCACTGAACGTGAATGCGTGAAGTCCATTGATGGGCCTATCAGGACTTCTGTGTTTCAATACTTGGCTATTACAAGAAGTTTGAGTGTTGTCCTTAAAAACCTGTGACTGAAACCCTAAAACCTTACAAGGGCCACTCAAGAGGGCCACCTAGAGCGTCTGGGGTCTTGGACCCCCTGGTGTTTTAGCAAATGCCTGAGGAGGTGGCACCATCATTTTAAATGTTTCTGATCGGTAACAGTGGCCTCTGACATCAGAGATGTCCCGGTCTTTGAGTGGGACTGGTGAAATCAGGTTGTCACTCTTACAGAGGAGGCTGGCTTAGATCAGATTCCATTGGCTATCCAAACCTGGACTTTTGGGATTTTCCATTGCCTTCGGTGGAAATCCACAGTGGGATCCAGGAGGCTGGGTTTTCATTAGATACAAGGCCTCTCCCAACATCTTGGTACAGCAAGGAACTCTGCACATGCTCTGAGGAACCTGATATAGCCTTGGTAACGTGTATTTACATGAGTTAGTCAAACTGTATTGCTTTTTATTTGAAAATCCCTGTGCTGGGTGTTGTGTGCCTTTTCCCTGTATTTTGTTTTGCCCCTTTTCCCAACACTTTTTGAACCCAACCACCCGTTTCCTATTCTCTCTTTGCTTAGTACGTTTTCCTTTTCTGGGACCTTTCTCTAAATCTCTCACCCATGAGCTAGATCACAAGGGGGCTCCATTTTGCAGGGTTTCTTCCCAGTTACTTCATTGTCTAGTACTGCGCTTAAGAACATAAGAACATAAGAGACGCCAATGTTGGATCAGGCCAAAGGCCCATCCAGTCCAACACTCTGTGTCACACAGTGGCCAGAAATACCAGTGCCATCAGGAGGTCCAGCAGTGGGGCCAGGACATTAGAAGCCCTCCCACTGTTGACCCCCCCAAGCACCAAGAAGACAGAGCATCACTTGCCCCAGAGCCCCTATCTATACCTTGTGGCTAATAGCCACTGATGGACCTCTGCTCCATATGCTTATCTAATTCCCTTTTGAAGCCGTCCATGCTTGTAGCCGCCACCACTTCCTGTGGCAGTGAATTCCATGTGTTAATCACTCTTTGGGTGAAGAAGTACTTCCTTTTATCCGTTCTAACCCGACCGCTCTGCAGTTTCATGGAGTGCCCACGAGTTCTTGTATTGTGAGAAAGGGAGAAAAGTACCTCTTTCTTTACCTGCTCTTTCCCATGCATAATCTTATAAACCTCGATCATGTCACCCCTCAGTCGTCTTTTCTCCAAGCTAAAGAGCCCTAAGCGCTTTAACCTTTCCTCATAGGGAAAGTGTTCCAACCCTTTTATCATTTGAGTTGCCCTTTTCTGCACTTTTTCCAAAGCTATAATATCTTTTTTAAGGTGTGGTGCCCAGAACTGCACACAGTATTCCAAATGAGGTCTCACCATTGATTTATATAGGGGCATTATTATATTGGCTGATCTGTTTTCAATACCCTTCCTAATAATCCCCAGCATAGCATTGGCCTTCTTTATTGCAGTCACACACTGTCTCGACATTTTCATTGAAGGATACTTTCTCAGCGGGTCAGTCTAGATGTTTTCAGGGGATCCCTGAGCTGTGGCAGCCAGTTCCTGGGGTGTTTCCAGGGAACCCTGGGTCTAATGTAGTCCCTCAGCAGTGAAAGAGGCCTTCCCTGTACTGCCTTATCCTGGATCAAACTGTTGGCCTCTCACGGTCAGTCCTGTCTGCTCAGACTGGTGGTGGCTCTCCAGGGTCTGGGACGGAGGTCTTTCTCATCACCTGCTAGATTCCGGGGATTGAACTTGGGACCTTCTGCATGCAAAGCAGGTGCTCTAAGGCTGAGCCACGGCGTTTCCCTAACATCTGAGTGCAGACGACCCAACAAATCGCAGTTTCTTGGTATGTGCCAAAACAGGATTTCCATCTAGGCTTGTAGCTGGTTTCTTAGTCGTGGCTTCTCCTAATTGTAGCCTGATGTGACGTCTGAATTCTCCGGTTCCCATTTTTCAAGTCATACCGGCCGTAGAGGTAGCATCCTGGGGGCAGACGGGAGGAATAGCAGGAAGCAGACAGACCATGGGTTTATGGGCAAAGTGGGATCTTGCTACTTCCATCAGGGAGGCTAACTGGAGTGTGTCGCACCAACTGTGGCTTAGACAAGTCCTGGTTTGTTGTGACGTCCAAATACTGCTTCACAGTGCCATCCTGTGCAGAGATATTCCAGTTTACCTAAATAGAAATCCCCGGGCTTAAGAGGGGAATATCTTTGCACCGAGATGCGCTTCTCTCCTCCCTGGTGAAGGTCCGACACTCTCGGCCACCGCAGCGCACCCTGGCTCAGTCCTGAATTGGGAGAGATGAGGGGTCATCACTGCTGTGGGGGGTGTTGCTCATGATGCCTTAATTTTCTTCCAGGATCGAACGTCCGAGTGCTGGACTTAGGAGGAGGATTGTTTGCAGAAGGGAGCCGAGCGAGTGGCCTTTGGTGATCGACCGCTAGAAGGGTCTGAAGGGATTTGTTTTGGGGGGCCCTGAAATTCAGCTGGGGACACAAAGTCATTTGAATGATCTTGTGGAGGGAAGACCCTGAACTAGCCTTGGTTCGGGAGGCAAATGCTGGAAGTTGAGAGTCGGGTGAGAGATTCTTGAGGCGTGAAAGAACACGGAGGGACCAAGACCGTGGAAACAACTCCCGTCAGGGCACTGACTTAAGTCGAGAACCTGCAAATGGAGGAAAAACCATACATTTGTTCTTATTGCGGGCAGACGTTTCAAGGGACTTCGGCCTTCATGGTGCATGAGAGGACTCATATAGCAGACCAAATACATAAGTGCTCGCATTGTGGGAGAACGTATCCTTGTCTTTCTGACTTTCTCATACACCAGAAGAGCCACGCAGGAGAGAAGCCCCATCAACGTGCTTCGGGTGGTGTCAAAGGCTCCAGTTGGAGTGCCCCCCTGTCCCCGCACCGAGTAGCCCGCCTGGCAGAGAAGGTAAGCCAGTGCCATGAGTGTGGGGAAGAAGAGCCCTGCTGGATCAGACCAGTGAGGGTCCATCAAGTCCAGCCTCTGGACTCAGACAGTGGCCAGAAAGAAGTCAAATAAAGGGCCAATATTAAAAACTTAGTTGAAACTTATAATATACAGAAATAGAAGTATTTATTAGAAAGACAGTTAAAAACATATAAGGCCCCAGTGAAAGCCTCGTAAACAAGTAAAGGTGGCCTGAACACCAGGGCCAATACACGTGACCTGACGCGTTTCAGCCCTAATGGGGCTTTCTTCAGAGGTCAAACAATATCGAGGTACACGTAACTTGAATACATGTTACAGTAAGATAGCCATTAAGTGAACATTGGACCAAGAGAAGGAAGGTTAAGCAGCTAACAAAGCGGTACAATGTACCTAATTGGCTTAACCATAAAATTTTTAAAACTACATAAAACACATACTCATTCATGACATAAATTAACAATTAACAGTAAAGTGCTTGCAGTGCTAAAGATTAGATGGCGTGCTTCTAGATCTTAATCCATGTTCGTCCAATCATCATCCCTCGCGCCGATGGGCCTAGCGATACAACTGGGCCAGACCTAGGATCCAGATGTTCAATAGGATCATTGATGGTAACAGTAGTGGCGGCTCCTATTTAAAAGCCTGGCGAAAGAGCTCCGTCTTACAGGCCCTGCGTTGGTGGCAGGGGAGGAGGTGGCGTGAGTCACGGCTCACTTCTCCTGTAGGTATCTGATGAAGTGAGCTGTGACTCACAAAGGCTTCTTCCTGGCCACACATTTTGTTAGTCTTGAAGGTGGCTTCTGGACGCTGGCTCTCTCCCTTGCCTAGAACGTGTGCTGGCAATATTCTTTTGTTGGCAGTGCTATGATGCAGAATAGTTTTCATTGGACCCGGTCACACGGAAGGTTTTGGCCTGGGAGAGGGACGGATCGGGGGCGCAGCAAAGAGGTGCGATCTCACCGCAACATCTGGGAAGCGGCGCTCACCCGTCCCAGATCCGGCCCTTCAGGCCGAAAACCCGCAGTAAAAAAGAACCACCCCCAGAGGAGGACTTACAGGGAACGCCGCATCAAGCATGGCCATGGGATCGGCGGCGCGCCCGTCGTCCGGAGCAATCCAGGCTCCCGGCCGAACTGTGCATGCGCACACATGCGCAGTTCGGCTGCCTCACTCCCCTTTCAGTGGCCCCCCCCCCGCCCCGTGCGGCAGGGGCCTTAGGATTTTTTTGGTCTTCGTATAGTTTTTTTTTAGCTACAGAAATTGCAAACCAAAAAAACCATAAACACGATCTGTAAATTAGGAACAGAAGCGTAGAGCTGGAAGTGACCTCAAGGGTCATCTAGTCCAACCCCTGCACAGCACAGGAAGTTGACACCTCCTTCCCTCCTACTCCCCAGTGACCCTTGCTGTATGCCCAGAGGAAGGGGAAAGACCTTCAGGGTCCCTGGGACAATCCAGTCTGGTGGAAAATTACCTCAAGCTCATAAAAAGAGAAGGAGACGATGAATGAGGGAGACTTTGTCTTGGCAGCAGTATGTGTGAGAAGGGTCAAGGGAACTCAGTAGCCCGTCCACTGAACAGGAGTCAGCACTGCAGTAGCTAAAAAGGCAAATGCGATTTTGGGCTGCATCAACACAAGTACAGTGTCCAGATCATGCGAAGCGATGGTGTCGCTTTACTCTGCTCTGGTTAGGCCTCGCCTAGAGGATTCTGTTCAGTTTGGGGCCCCACAATTAAAGAAGGATGTAGACAAGCTGGAACGTGTCCAGAGGAGGGCAACCAAGATGGCGAGGGGTCTGCCGCTCTGAACCACGACACCAAACGGGGCGCTCGCAGCTTAGGGAGGGCCGCAGAGGTAACCGCTGTGCGTTTCGCTTCCAGGGGCAACCCGGCAACCCCAGCTTAAAGGGTGAGGCTGGAGACTTTGGGTCTCAGGTAAGAGGATCCTTGGCCGCAGAGACAGACCTCGAACCCTGGCCCTGTACCACGTGGCCTTTGTCATATCTCCCCAGCCCAGAACCTGCCCCTCCTGCTCCACCCAGACCCTGCCCCTCCTGCCCCCCCCCCCCGGAGCCCGCTGCAGCCTCCAGGTTTAACTGAGATTGAGGGGCATGGCCCCGGAGCCCCGGCACCTCTCCCTTGGACAGCCGCGAGGCCTTCAGTCCTGTGCTCTGCCCTACAAGTCCTCACCCCGTGACACCCCCTCTTTTCCTTTTCAAGGAAGTCCTCATGGCACAGAGGCTTTTAGGCAAAATGCTACAGCTATAATTGAAATGCATGGGGAAAGTGAACATCCAGCCCTTTAGGAAGAAATATGGCACACACATAATTTACATCTCGAAGGTCACCCTGTTCATTGCGTCCTGCTCGTTCAGCCAGGGACATCGGCCCCTCGTCTAGAGGCTCCCACTCTCTCTCTCTCTCTCTCGAGTGCCAGGAGAGAGCCCGGCAGCTCAGGTTGTGCAAAGCTCACTGGAGACGCTCAAGAGCTGAGGCAGAAGCCAAACCAGGTCGTGATCTTGCCGAGGGGTCGAGCTGGTGTGTCTTGAGCAGAGCGAAGCTGCGACAAACAGAGGCAGGGTGTGGAGAAGGACTACCCAGGGCCTCGAAAAGCCTGGCTTCAAAACCTCTTGAGCTTCCTTATCAGCTGCAATCCAGCCATCTCTCTTTCTGATCTCCCTTTTAAATTTGTTTGTTTGTTTGTTTAATTCAATTAATAAGAGAACCGCTACTCCTAAGTCAGCAGGGACTGAATGTCCTGGAAGGTGAAAATGTTCCCCCCGCTGGAGTTTGCATGTTGTGGTTTCTGATGTCCAGACTACTGCCCCTTAATTCTTTGTCGAAGGGACCGGCCAGTTCTGGGCGTGCCGGTTTCTGAGATTCCAGATCCCTGTGCCCTGATCTTTTTGAGTCAGGAGGGGCAGAGGTATGAGGCCAAGTGGGATCCGCTTGATCAGAGCAGGGGAAAAGTGCTTCTTGGCAGGAAATCAGCCCCTGCTGCACTCTGCATGGTGTCACGGTGAAGAGTGACGGACTCTAATCAGGAGAGCCGGGTTGGATTCCCCACTCCTCCTCCTCCACGTGAAGCTGCCGGGTGACCTTGGTCCTGCCTTGGTGTAATGGTTAAGTGCGCGGACTCTAATCTGGGAGAACCGGGTTTGATTCCCCACTCTTCCACTTGCACCTGGCTGGATGACCTTGGGCAAGCGTTCTTGAAAAAGAGCAGTTTCTGTCAGAGCTCTCTCAGCCCCACCTACCTCATAGGGTGTCTGTTGTAAGGAGGGGAAGGGAAAGGAGTTGGTAAGCCGCTCTGAGACACCTTTGGGTAGTGAAGGGCGGGGTATAAATCCAATCTCCTCCTCCTCCTGTCCCGATTCTCCCAGAACTCTCTCAGCCCCATTTCCCTTACAAAGTACCTGTTATGGGAAGGATAATGTTGTGGGGAGGGTAAAGGAAGGGGATTGATTTCATATGGCTGAAGGCAGAGAAAACTGGGGTATAAAAACCTCCATGCGCCACAGGGGAATTCCGGCCCGGGGAGAACCACGCCCCCCAAGCTGCGTCACCAGAGGTGACGCAGCCACGTTGCCGACGTTGGGGGCGTGACTGCGCTCATCGGAGGGGAAAACCATATGGTTTTCCCCTCCGACGAGCTCAGCCACGCACCCAACGTCAGCACGTCGCCCGTCACTTCCGGGCGCACATCAGGACGACTCCCGGACCGCGGCGACGCTCCCCCGCCGCGGGGGGAAGAAGATTTGGCAACCCTAGTAAAGGAAGGGGATTGATTTGAGATGGCTGAAGGCAGAGAAAACTGGGGTATAAAAGCCTCCGTCTGACCTCCCTCCCTCCTGTGGTGGTGGGAGCGCAGGGACTTCTGCCCTGACCCCAACGCTGGGTCAGAGGATGTGGGCCGGAGACCAGTTCCCAGGCGGTGGCCCTGGCCGGAGGTTTCCTCCTGAGTCATGCAGAGGAGAAGAGGCAGGCAGAGCAGGTGAGGGGGTTTCCTCCAGGTGTGTCCAATTCAAGGAACAATATTCAGCCTTATCCTAGAGTTTCCCTGCCAGATAATTGCCCAAGTTTTGATCATCCAAGTGGGAGATTTCATGGCCTCCTTCAGCAGCCTCTTCTACGAGAGAATTTCCGATCCTTCCAGATAACAAACCAGGTCTGCTGATGGAAGGGTGCCGAGTCTGGGAGTAGGGCAGGATCCATTCCTCGGTCTCTTTTTCCATTCCATCTCTTACCCCTCTCCCTCGCTGCTTTTTTCAGATGTGGGGACCATCCCTGAAGATGGAAGCTACAATCCCTGAGGCGGAAGTGGCTTCTTTGGAGCAAGGGCAGGGGGTGCAGGCCACGGATCGTGCCCAGGATCCCGTCTCCTTGGGTAAGGACCCAGTTGTGCCTGCATGCAGTTGGAGCACCCTGTGAATGTGACGGGTAAAGAGTTCGGGTCAGGATAAAAATAAATTGTTCTACACACAACACAGTGTTAATTTGCGACACTCAATGTCCAATCACTCTGATCAAGAGGAGACCAGACACATTCCTGGAGGGCAATTTCTCCCAATAATTAAAAAGTTCATATCCCACCTTCCTTCCTGTCATGATCTTGGGCTGTGCCAGTAAAGGCCTAGTAGGCCCAGGGAGCCTGAGTAGCAGTGGGAGGAGGCCAGGCCTACAACTCCCAGAAGCCCCTGGGAGGTTTTGGCGCCAATTTTAGCCAATCACAGGGAAAGGGGACTTATAACAAAAGTGCTGGTCCAGAAGAAGAGCTGTTCTTTCTTCCAAGAGAGCAGGGCCAGAGGGAGGGCTGCTGCTGGGAGAGACCCTCACCCTGAGAGGGAGGTTGAGCAGACTCAGGCCCAAGTGGGACAGTGGACTAGGGACTATGAGTCTAGTCGCATTAGCAGGGCTGGCTCGCTCACTAGGCTAACTAGGCGTTTGCCTAGAGCGTGCCGGCACTTAGGGGCGCCAAACTGCACC
>NW_015200984.1:0-3460 GCF_001447785.1 Gekko japonicus | reverse complement strand
CCACCTGTCCTTGAAGTGTTTCTGCGTTAAGCTAACAAGCTTGTCGTTTGTGAGCATGCGCATGGGTCACTAGGCAACAACTATCAACATATGAGTTAATACAGAAAGCATTGCATGTTAAGAGGTCCCAACAGGTGAAGCATATATACAATGAACAAATCATGACAGCTTGCTGACAGTACCCTGGATCTGTCATTCCACTCTGGGGCCTCTTATCCCACTCACAGAACACTCCTGCTACCTCCAGGGGCTGTCATTCCACTCCATAGTCTCTCATTCCAGTCATAGAAAACTCCTTAATTGTCTTCGCCATAACTGATTCAAAGCTTTGGGAGTGGCCTTAAGTATCTCAAAGCTTTCCTTTCTGACACAGCAATAAATTAGGTTCTTACCACTCTGCAGATGTTTTGTCCAGCTGCTCCCTGGTTATCAGCTTCTTACCTGGGTTTACGTGGTGTTTACAAACTTTTGAGCTATACATTATTTAGTTTGAAGGAGGAGCTCGGAGGAAACACAGCCAACTTAGTTTAGCGCATGCGTGCAACCGTCATAGAAAACTCCTGCTACACCCAGGGGCTGTCATTCCACTCCATAGTCTCTCATTCCAGTCATAGAAAACTCCTGCTACAACCAGGGGCTGTCATTCTAGTCCGTGGCCTGTCATCTCAGTCCCAGAAAACTTTTGCTACACTGTGGGGCTATTATTCCACTCTGGGGCCTCTAATCCCAGTCCCAGAACACCCCTGCTACCTCCAGTCACAGAGCAGGTTTGCTACATCCTGGGGCCATCATTCTACTCTGTGGCTTTACATCACAGTCCAAGAACACTCCTGATACTTTCATTGTATTTGTCGGATAAGCTCTGGGTTAGTGAGGTTCAGTAACAGAAAGCAACTGTCCCAGTAATTCTGTGCTAACAATTTACACATTTGTGGTTTGGGAGAACCTATCTCCTGTTTTTATTGGGTGCAGTAAATAAGAAGCCTGGAGACCAACTGGCAGTGAAAAGCAGAAAGTTTATAGTGCGATAATGGTGAATATATACACAGAGAATATACAGACTGTTACACAGCATACCATACCTCAGTTGGAGAGAGCTATGTCCCCCCCATTCAGCTTATCAAGCCTACACCTTATATACAACCCCCAGCCAATCACTAACAGGGCAGACTAATTACCTACTCTTAACTAGGACAAAGAGTAGCACCTGATAGTTAAACACCTGGCTGTAAGATTAACCACTTAGCATGACAGCTAAGATTTACAGACTAGATCATACTGATCTATACACAGTAACAGCTTTCTACCTTACTTCATCCTAGACATATATGTCAATACGCCTCCTGGGTAGTAAGTGTTACACCGAATCCCCCTCTGAATACATTAAACTGTTCAGAGTACACACACTTTGTCAATACATCAGCAAGTTTACAGATAGAATCACATTTAACAATTTTTACAAAGCCATCATTAACATGAGATTTAACTGTTTGACATCTTATCAAGATGTGCTTGCTCCTGGCTTTCGCCCCACAGTCTTCTGCCAAGCTCAGGGCAGCAGAGTTGTCACAGGATACCTGAATTGGAAGATCACAGTTTATTTTCAAATCTTTTAACAGTTGATACATCCACTCAAGCTGAATTATGGTCTCATGCAGTGCAGCATATTCCGCTTCACACGTGCTCATGGCTACAATTGATTGTTTCAATGACTTAAACATCACCACAGCATTATCAAGCATAATTACCATCCCTGTTGTTGACTTTGCTCCTGGACGATCAGCCCAGCTAGAATCACAATAAGCATGTAGATTCATTTCCCCTGACATGTTCAGATCCAGACTGTAGTCTATAGTACCCTTGAGATACCTAAGCACTCTTTTTGCTGCTGACCAATCCCTTTGGTAAGGGCAATGCATTCTTTGACAAAGTAAGTTAACTGAGTAACAAATATCTGGTCTAGTCCATGTGGCTAGATACAACAGCGATCCCACTAGGGATTGATACCTTGTTACATCACACCAGACCTCATCATCAGGCTCTTTGAGATAGCCAACATTCATAGGAGTAGAGACCACTTTGGCATCTCTCATCTCATACTCAGATAACAGTTTCACAATCTTATCCTTTTGGCTCAGTTTGTAATATCCTTCAGAGTCCTTTGTCACAGTTACACCCAAGTAATTCCTAATGGGACCAAGATATTTAATCTTGCAGAAGCTTTGAGCCACACTCTCAAACCACTTCAAATGTGACTCAGTATCATGTATAACCAGGATGTCATCAACAAAAATAAGGATTGTTATAACAGATGTTAATACTTCCCTTGTGAATATGCAAGGATCAGCCACACTCTGCTTAAACCCATATCATTGCAATGCAGAGGATATGTAAAGAAACTATTGCCTGCCAGATTATTTTAACCCATATAAAGCTTTGTTTAGCTAAGCACTAACCCTTTATCAGCTTGTTCAAAGCCTGGTACCTGCTTCAGGTATATGGTTTCCTCTAGCGTAGCATGAAGATAAGCAGTGTTAATGTCATAGTGCTGTATCTGTTGCTTCTGAATTCCTGCCTGACATAAAGCCACTTTAAATTATTCACTTTTCATTGTGGGTGAAAACACGGAATCGTAATCTAAACCGTAATCTTGGAGAACCCTTGTGCGACCAGACGTGCCTTGTGTTGCAGTGACCCATCTTGCAGAGTTTTCAATTTAAACAGCCACCTGCAGCCAACTACATTCTTGTCAGAAGGCTTCTTTACACAGGTAAATACCTCATTGGCAACCAAGGCATTATATTCCATTTGCATCGCATTTAGCCAGGGCTTACTCTCCTCCTCTGGCAAAGATAAAACCTCTTTATAAGAGCAGGGCTCATTAACATTCACATGATTTATCACTGTCTGAGTAAACCCATAACGCTCGGGAGGAATACCTTTCGTAGAGCGGCTCAACACACGGACAGGCTGCGAATCCCTCTGAGAGTCTGCCTGTGACGCTTGTCTCTGAGGGGAGACAGTTTCGCTTTTCACCTCTGGCTCAGAGCCAGTGTTAACCGTGTCAGTGCCTGATTCAGTTAAAGGTAGCATTGCTTGAGGTGACTCCTCATACCCATGCAATCTTTGCCAATTGCCGTTCTCACAAACACTTGCTGACCTACTAAAACACATTTTATAATGCTCATCACAGAACCTGTATGACTTCATATTTGGCTGGTAACCCAAAAATGTTAGTTGCTTGGTCCTGGCACTCCCTTTCCTCCTTAGCTTCCGAGGAATGTGCACCCAAGCTTTCATACCAAACATTCTGAGGAAACTTAGACTTGGATCTCTGTTATACAGGACTTTGTAGGGCATGTCATTAATGGCTCTTGTCCACAACCTGTTGGACAAGTAACATGCAGCACACATTGCCTCTGCTCAAAAATTCATTTTTAGCCCAGCATCAGCCAACATG
>NW_015200983.1:0-3423 GCF_001447785.1 Gekko japonicus | reverse complement strand
TTTTAAAAAGGCTTTTAAAAGTTTCTCCACATTTCTCTCTCTCAAGAAAATGTTCCCATCCAGGAAATGAAACTGAAACTCTGAGAATTTTGGTCTTTGGAGGCTACATAAAGGATTCTTGCTTAGAATTGCTCTCTTAACAGCCCCACCTTTCAATTTAGTGCCTGCTAATTTTTGAGCATTAAACCAATGGTTGCATTTTCTCTCTAAAAGAACACAAAATGAGTATGATCAGATAAGTAAAATGAGATAAAATTATCAATGCCATCAGAACAATAATACCGGGCAGATTATCATTTTATCCCTAGTCCTGATTCATCAAGCTCAGATATGCAAATAATTATCTACAATCACCCTGTAATATTTTATTAAGATTGGGAGTCTGCAAGAAGTGCACCGAACATTTTATAGCACCTAGCATAGTTTTGGTGCTTAAAATACAAAATGTTAAATGACAGTTGCTGAACTTTGGCGACCCTTGGCAAAAACAGCTTTGCAGCCTTGATTATATTCCACAGACACCTTGATCACTGAAAAAGATACAGATACATTAGGTTATAATTCTGCATATGGATAGGCTGGTTACATCCCATTGATTTTTGTGAGTTTTTAGCTATTTAGCTGTATGTGGTACAAGGTGGAACACTATTCAAGGCAGAATATCGAAAATATTATCCCCCTCCCCTCCACACACACACAGTCTTGGAGGTTTGTTTTGTTCCAAACTATGTAGAGTGGTATGCATACCACAGAAGCTTGTGAGTAAGCATTATGGATGTATTTTCCCCCTTGACAATATACTTGGCTGCAAGATACATTTTTATTAGCATGACTAAATTTATAAATTGTAGCTTGACATTCATAAAAGGGACCATCACAATAGAAAATAATAAGATGTCATTTATCCAAAGAAAATATGGTGTTTCCAGCTTGCTGCTGTATTCAAGGTGTTGCTCTTTCATGGATACAAGCACACAGCATACTTAATGATTTTCTGCCTGTTAAACAAAGTGGAAAGTAGTTTACATTATGTCAACATTTCCCTCAGGGTTTACATCAATACAGATATTATAGAAAGACTGATTGTGGGTCGCTCTGAAAACAGGAGATCTTTTAACTTTTCTTATTGACCCATATTATACTCCCAACATCAGTACAGAGTTTCAATTTGTTATTCTTTGAATCTCAATCTGTGTTTTTTTTAAAGACACGGTCTCTGTTAGCATATACAAATACCACCTGCAGTCTGACATTTTTTTACCTGGCAATAGCTGCATCGTTGTAAATTTCATGAAAATCCTAGTTGCTCCGAAATGTGCATACATTTCAATGAATTCATGGATACAAATGATCACAGCAATCATTTACCTCCCTGATGAGGGAGGTAAACTGTGGGCAGCAGCTGATGGTAAGACTTTCAGTACACCCCACTGAAATGAACAGGAGACATGCAAGAGCAAAATATATTCTTGTGTAGATCCTAATCATCTTAATGGAGTTTGAGCAGGAAACTTCTCCAACGCATATGCTCCCAGATGACAAAACAATACAAAGGAGAAAGAGTGGGCAGAAACGTATCATCCAAGGACAACCAAATTGAAAAGAGAAATGTGGACTAAGAAAAGAATGCTCAACTATTACAGTTACTCAGTTCATACCGGAGAGAGATTATTCAATGATTTCATTGGAAGTTCTCTGATTACATAAAATCTTGACACTGCTTCAATCACTGGTAAATCTTGGAATACAAACCTGTACCATAATGAAACTTTGGCCGCTTCTTGTTTTGCAGCACTCAATGAATCACAATATTTCCAACCTCAGCAGGTATTTGCACTGATTGGTGTATGTCCAATTTGCCCTCTAATAGTACTACCCCAGGACCCATTCTTTGCAGAGACAGACTCTGCATTCATCCCACCTTTGGATTCTTGGGTTAAAGATGTTGGTTTCCTGAACGAATAATTGAAGATCAATATATATCTTGAACTCTCCATTGCTCTAAAATTTGTTGCTTACCAACTATTCTCAGCTTCTTGTCAGCTTACAGAGGCAAAAATAGCATTTTAAAGTGTTGATGAAACCATCTAAGCCATTCATTTAAAATTCAGCATTTTGTTCTTTTTTCAGCAACTAAAACCAAACCAAAGTGCATTTACAATGCAGCATTGTCCCCAGCACCTGTCCTCAGATAAAGGACATCCAAGCTTGGGTTTAACTGGCTTCTTTAAGTGGTTGATTATAAGGTATTAGTATATTTAAGTGTATGATGGGTAACTCCACTCTGGCTCCAAACTGAATCAGCAGCTTTCACTGGCCTTGTTTATCCTTGCCTGCAAATAAACTATGCTGACAGGGGTCAAGACACATTCCTATCTCCCAGTGTGCCACACAGACAACTAAGAGTTTGGTTAATGCTGCTCAGAATCAAAGGCATTCCCTTGCAACTTGCCCCATTGTTTCAGGAACAACCTTTCATCATTGTACAATTCCTCAGGGATACTCAACCATTCAGCCTACCTATCATGAACAACTCACCCTATCCCTGCCACCCCTAGTCAAGATCCCGAAAACCATCTGTTTATCCAATCTCTCCAGTGACAACATTAACCAGGTGAAAACTGGTCCCATAAACTGCCAGTCACAGAAGACCCAAAAAATGCTACTCAGCCCCAAAGTGGCCTGTGAGTTCCATGTTGTCCTTAGGGAGGGTAGGTAGTTCAACAGCATGTAGCGAATGCATGTATGAGGAAGCTGGAGAGTCTTTTTTATGGCTTACTCCACAGCTTCTTCTCACAGAGTGGTCAGTTAGCTGTTGTCAGCTAGTTAGGTCCTGTGATGTATTTGAACTTTCAGATGGAGCAATGCTGCGACATCACTTCCAGCTGTTTAAGTCTAAGTGACACCACGTGTCATGGCAATGGTCTAGCAATCATCCAAACCTCTATGGTTTTACCATACAGTTTTGGGGAATCACGACAACATCACAGTGACACATGATGTCACTTCCAGTTACATGAGCAGAAGTGAAGTCATAGCATCATGTGGTACTAGACAATGTTTAGCCTATCCCCAAAGCCTCCCAAGATTGCCAGCTACAGTTGCCAGGTAAAGAAGCCAGCTAAAGCTGACAAGTCTACCAAGGTGTTTAACAATTATTCCATCTTTCTTGACTTCCTTACCAACTTGCATCATACCTGTCAGTGTGATGCAGTTAATTGCCAGTTAACCTAACCACTCAAAACACTGCACCAGAATAGGCAAGGGGAAAAAAGCTTCCTAGCACGGACTGAGAACCCCAAAATACCGATTTGTTCCTCATTGACAACCAACTGTTCTTAAGCTGCCAACATTCAGTGAGAAGGAGGGTTCTATCACCAATCAAGTAGGCATAGGAGATCCAGTTTGCTTAAATCACCTGTT
>NW_015200982.1:0-3350 GCF_001447785.1 Gekko japonicus | reverse complement strand
ACCACCAAGGAATACCAGTGCTGTGACACAGAAGCGGGCTATGGAAAACCACCTCTGAATGTCTCTTGCCCTGAAAACCCTATGGGGTCACCATTACTTGGCTGCATCTTAACAGAAAACAAAACACAGCCTAAAATGCTGTCACAATGTTTTTCCACGAAAAGCCCTTCCAGAACCTTACTTGATAGGACAGTGAGATTCCCAGAAGCACTGAGAGCAGACTTCTTCTCCTGGTTATTATTGTCCTTGAGTTTATACCCACAAGAATATCGGCCAGCACTCTGCTCTGAGATTTGGAATGCCCATGTATATGCTATATCATTGGGTATTGCTTTATGGGCTGAAAGATATTGTCCATCTTTACAGAAAAAAAAAGTGGTCACAGAAAAGTCTGAGGAAAGTAAGCATTGCACTGCGACTGAGTCTCCCTCTTGAGCTGCAGAAACATTCAGGAATATCTGAGGTGCAGGAAGTTCCCCTGGGACAAGAAAGGAAAGATATTAAAACTGAGCAAGAAGGAACATTCACTGTATTCAAAAGAGAATTAAAAACTTGCCAGGTAGATCTACTGTGAGGAATTTATACCTCCAAAACAACAACTTTCGGACGGGCTTTCTCTTACCACCTTTCTGTTAGTTTATTATAGTTTGTAATTACCCTACTAGCTTCAGTGTCAAAATCACATGGGGAAGACTTAGTGGGAATCTAAGCTTTTGTAATCAACCAAGGGGGGGAAAGTAAACCACATTAGAAATGGGCTCCCCAAAGGCCCAGTGAAACAAAAAAGATTTTGGGCTGCTTTTAGATTGAGGAATTAGCATTGAACATTTGGATATAATTTTTTTTAAAAATCACATGGACAATGGGTGATATGGAGGAACTGACATTCCCCAGAGCCATCCTGTGCTCTCCCACTCACCTGTAAAGCTGCAGTCCTTTAAATGTGTGTCATGAACACCTTTGCCCAAACACATGCGAGCTGCAAACAGCACACCTGTAATTACATACACCTTGCATGATTCAGGCAATATTTTTTTTAAGTACCCATTAGGTACACTTTTATTATTTTTCATATTATACACAACAAACATACATACAACATATCACAAACAACTACTTACAAACATAAAACATACAATGAGATCAGTATACTTTCTTATAACTCTATTACCATAAAATCACATGGACAATGGGTGATATGGAGGAACTGACATTCCCCAGAGCCATCCTGTGCTCTCCCACTCACCTGTAAAGCTGCAGTCCTTTAAATGTGTGTCATGAACACCTTTGCCCAAACACATGCGAGCTGCAAACAGCACACCTGTAATTACATACACCTTGCGTGATTCAGGCAATATTTTAGATAGGAAATGCAATCCCTGTCATCCCAGAAGGCTATCCATAAACCCTTGAGCTTAGTTTATTGTTCCTTAATCATTTTGAGACTGAATAAAATGGCAAATTATGTTTATAAGTATCTCTAGTAGTCCCCAATTGGACTACAGTCAATGCAGTCCTAAGGATGTATACTCAGAAGCAAGTCCCATTGATTTCAAGAGTAAGGGTTGGATCCAGCCAGCTTTTTCACTCTTGTTCCATGTGGCTTTTCTTCATGCAGAGCTCAAGGTCCCCAACATAGCCTTGTGGTGGCCATAAGAAACCCTTCCTTCCTTTTCAGCAGCAGAAATGTTGGTAGGAACCAGCCCTAAATTTGCTTAGGATTTCAGCCCGAGGGCCAAACTACCCATTGCAAATTTCAAGAGTTTGTGATGGAGGAAAAGCAGATATACTGCAGCTGCAAGCTTCTGGTGGCAGTAGCATTTAGAAGCACCACAGGGTCTGATTCAGATTGGGAACCATTGCATGGAGAAAAGAAGGTCTTCTTTCTTCCTCTGTGCTATTTTCTTACATTGAATTGGCATATGAGAGTGTTATTTGCCACATCAGGGAACTGCAGGTACAAGTATTTGGTGCACGTGAAGCCCCTTGATGGGGCAAATAATGCCCACCAGTACCATTTTTGACTTGAGAAAATGGCACATGGGAGGGAAGGGCAGGAACCCCTGCTCCCCTCATTTTGCAGTTCCAGTCTAAAAGGGGACTCTGGACTGCTTCTAAATGGAATTGCCACCAAGAACTTGCAGCTACAGTATGACTATTAATTCCCATGGCCAATTCATGTAATTTGGTACCTGTCGTTTGGACCTAAGAGTCAAAATAGATGGAACATGGGGAGGTGCATGACTGGGCTGTCCAGGTAATTTTAAAATGTTAACAGAAACCAGATGGATCCCAGTTCAGATTGAGAACATGTGGGAGGAAGGCAAGAGAGGGATTTAACTTTTCTCCCACTGTGTACTTTCATCAGTTGAAATCAAGCCACCCATTGTACTAGTAAACCTCAAACAAATAAAGATGGGCTGCTCAGAATTTGCCTTTGAGAACTAAAAATGGGGAGAGTACATTTAAGCTCCCCTCAGTGTAGCTCCAATCTGAATTGGGGCCTTGTAGCGTCTATTACCGTTTTCAAAACAGTGAAAGGATCCAGTATTGTATACCCCCCAGCAACCCTTCTAGAGGGATCCCAAACATCATACTACACAAAATGCAAATGCCATACTATTAAGATGCATAATCAATTATCCTGCATATCAGAGCTGGGATTTTGTGTGTGTGTTAATGCTTATATGTTCAGATGAGGAAGGTAGTAGAGATAAGAAAGAGAAACAGATACTGTCCTTCTTTCTCATGTGTTAGCGTAAGAAAGAAAAATACTGACATCCTGAAACGACAAGGGTTTTTTTAACAGCTAGATTTGACTCCAGTAGCAGCTTAGAACCCAACAAGGTTTTTGGGGTGTATGCTTTCAAGAGTCAAAGTTCCCTTACCCCCAAATCCTGTTGGTCTCTAAGGTGCTGCTGAACTTTGAATCTAGCTGTTCTACTGCAGACCAATAGGGCTGCCCTCAGGAATTATTTATTTATTTAGTTTCATACCCATATACAGCCCTTCTCCAAGGTACATGCTGGGTTGGATCCAGCCAGCATTTTCACTCCCTACTGCTCAGTTCTCCTTCTTACTACAGCTTCCTCTTTCCCAGACCATGCTTATTGGGACGACAAAGAGAAACAGATAAAATCCTCCTTTCTCACACATCTAATATAAAGGAGGAAAATGCTGAAGAGCCACACACGGACAAGGCAAATCTTTTTTTCAGTGATGTTAGAGGTTTCCAGTTGTGTGCGGTTCCCCCCAAGTCTGAACACTGAGTTTTTGGGTGCATATCAGAAGCGGTATCTTTTCATTCATAAGATTCTGTCTCATGTAAAGAAAAAAATGGAGGGATGCAA
>NW_015200981.1:0-3758 GCF_001447785.1 Gekko japonicus | reverse complement strand
TTCCACAACTGGCCTTATTCCTAGTATATTATACTTCTGAATTGCTCTTCTTTCTCAAATAATGATGATGATGATGATGTTGATGATGATGATGATGATGATGATGATGATGATATTATCTGCTATTGAAAACTTTTCAAAACCATAAAATACAATACGTAACATTAACAAGCGTCCAATTCAGAGAACAATACACTTTATCCAATATTCGTTTAACACATGTAACAAACAGTGGTTAAACAATGAATACCTATTAACCTTCCCCTTCTTATAGGAGCCAGTTGTAATGACCTCAGCCATATCAGTTGTAAATCATTATCTTATATTTCGCTTCGACTATACTTCCCCAGTCGAAGTTGTCTAGGACGATCTTCCCTAAAATAGGATACCAAATATTTAGAGGGTTATAGAATATTTAGAGGGTTATAGGTGATGATGATGATGATGATGATGATGATGATGATGATGATGATGATGATATTATCTGCCTTTCTTGCTGAGACTCAAGGCTGATTGCATGGTGTAAGTACAATCAACAGGATGGAGCATCCAATGAACAATACAATGGTGTTTAGACTACAGAAATCTGAAACCAGAAATCTTAGAGATTAAACAAAGCATGAGCTTTTAAACATGAATTGCTAAGTGGTGTAGAAATTACATAGTCTGGTGTAGAAATTACAGTGATTGGTAGCATAGTCCCTATCCCTTTACCAATGCAATTTTCTGACTGTTTCATTATAGTACACTCCTATTTGCCTGTCCAAATTATTTCTTTTATTACTCTTTAAGAAGTCAGATAGAGTGGTGTTTAAATTTTTACGTAAATTTTAATAGATTATCAGATGATCACATTCAATGAACTGGAATCGAATGATGAGTTAAAAGCTAACTTGTTAAGCAGTATGTATGACCACCATCTCTTGGGTTTTTAGTGGGTTTTCTTTACTTTCTCCTATAGTATGTAGATCACCTTCCTAATTTCGTTGTAGTTTATAGAAGATGCAATAAAAAAACCCCCTACGGGGAGCATAAAAACAAAACAAAAAGACCTTTTGAATAACTAAGTTTCCTGACCTCATCAGCCAGGCCATTTCATAAGGTGGGGGGCCACAACAGACAAAGCATGAGTACTAGTGGTTATTGATTTTGCCCATTTGCAGGATCGTACCTGTGGAAGGTCCTGATAGAAGGAGCAATGCTATCATGGCAGAGCATAGAGAGAGAGGTGGACCTGCAGATAGGGGGGAATAAGGCCATGAAGGGCTCTGTATGTGATAGTCAATATCTTGAACTGAGCCCAGTAATTGATGGGCAGCCAGTGGAGTGACTGCAGAACAGGGTTTGATATACATGTTCCGCCTAGCTCCTGATAATAACCTAGCTACAGTGGTTTGGACTAACTAGAATCTCGAAATTGACTTTGAAAGGAGACCTATGTTGAGTGAATTGCAGTAGTCTAGTCTTGAAGTCATCACAGCATGGATCTAGGTTGCCAGATTTGGCAAATCAAGGTAGGGGGCAATGTTGCTGGCTAGATTGAGTTGGAAGAAAGTGTTTTATGTAGTCACATTAACTTGCTTCTCCAAGCAGTAATACTGGGTCCAATATAACCCCAAGGGGCTTCACTGAGTCAGCAAGCATTAGCTAAACTGAATCCCATTGAAAGGGGGAAGCACAAGGTCCTTCAAGACATCTGCCTTTTCACCTGGCATCATTTCTGTCTTGTCTGAGTTTAGTTTCAATTTATTGCTTCCATGTACACTGTGGGGGAAGGTAGCACAACCTATCCTCAATTTACTAGAGAGTTTTTAAAGGAGGTGGGAGATTTTTTTAAAAAAAAACACCATTGTACCTATCTATTTAGTAATATAATAGGAGAAGCACTGAGGCTCAGTGACAAAGCATCTCCTTTGCATGTGAAAAATCCAAGGCTCAGTTTCTGGTATGTCCAGTTTGAGGCCCTCAAGGAGGTAACTTTCAGCCTTGTTCCCCCCCCCCCCAAAGCTGCGGGAACCCAGGACAAGGCTGAAAGGGCTTGGATCTAAGATCCAAGATCTCTTAGATCCAAGCCCTATCAGCCTTGGAAACCTGGTTGTGTAATATGCCTCAAAACAGCTAGAATTCCAAAAGTGAAAAGACAAAATATGTGATAAGATGGAGGACTGTAAGAGATTCCCTTACTTACCTGAACCATGTTTGGATTGGGGAGGGGCTGTGGTGTCAGCTATGCCGCCATAAGGGGTGGGGGTGGGGTGCTAGCTTGCCAGGACTGCTGCATTCCTTTTTGGCTTCTGTAATGCTTACTTATCTATGGCCTTGCAGGTGGTGTGTAGTGTTTGGGATTCTAGGGAACCGTGGGAGCGCTTTTGGTTCTCAGCTTCGGCTCTCACGGCCTGGGGCTCCTTCTCCCGCACACGGGAATGTGGCTAATTGGCCTAAGGAAGGGGGGTGCATACGAATACCCTATATCCCATTATGCTTGTAGGGGCGACGCCATTCTTAACAGTGCCTTTGTTAACGCATCTATAGCTCCTAATAAAGTATAACCTTTCTGATAAGCATGTACTCAGTTGTTGGCTGTGGAACCTGACATGTGGCTCAGTTGGAGATCATCTGCATGGCATGTGGAATGTCCTAGGCTGAACCCCCAGCACTTCCAGTTAAAGAACCAGGCAGCAGGTGATATGAAATACCTCTGCCTGGGACCCTGGAGAGCTGCTGCCAGTCTTAGACAATACTGACCTTGATGGACTAATGGTCTGATTCAGTATAAGGCCTCTTTGTGTGTTCATGTGAGATAAAGTTTTACAGTGGCAGCACATGAGACAGAATGGAGAAAAGTGTTTCTCCTTCAATATTGTGGAGAAGGAGGATTCCCATTGGCAGCCAAAAATATATTTATGCAGAATAAAAGTAGTCTCTCTCTCTCTCTCTCTCTCTCTCCCCCGTGTGTGTGTGTGTGAGTGTGTGTGTGTGTGTGGTTGCATGCATGTGCACATAATCCTCCTAAAGGAAGGACAAGATGATATTGCATTGTAAAAAATTAGACCCAATCTGAGAAACATTTGTGTTGTTTATTTACCAACCCCCTCCCAAACCCTGTAGAGAAAATCCAGGGCTACATTGATAATGGTGCAAGTCAGGTGTTAGGGGGTCTCTTGCCAGAGTTTAGTAAGGATCAAGTTATATGTTTTGTACTTCGAATGAAATATCACCTGAGGTGAAAGCACATTTTTCTTGCACACTTTGTTGGCAACATTTCAATTGACTTTCCAGGCAGCCCTTCTGCTGTGGCACCACTGGGTGGACCTTCAAAGTCCTGATGTTGGAGCCAACTCCTTAACGAAAGTCTCTGTAGCCAATATGTTTTAGGAAGAGATACCAGACCTAAAAGGCAGCAGATACAGCTGGCTAGCTGTCAGGGGTGTCGGCCCACTTTGTGTCCTACAGGCTGCAGCTACTGATTTAATTCCTGTCATGTGGTGAGGCTGCTGTTTCACAGCAGCTGGAAAACACAGGACAAGTGAAGGGAGGACAGAGAATCACAGGACTGAACAAAGCCATAAGGCCTACAGAGTTAGTTCCTCATCAGTGTGCATAAAATATATGTAAGGTGGCTACATGTATGGCTGTGATCATACACACAAGTAGACCCGACATTGGTGTGAATGCCAGGCAGCTTTAAAAGGCGTGATCAGACAAAAACATCTGGAAAGGACCCTGCAGCTGTCAGCAACCCGGTCTGCTCTGCTACA
>NW_015200980.1:0-3430 GCF_001447785.1 Gekko japonicus | reverse complement strand
ATCTCTCAGGGAAGTAGCAAGTTAGGGGGGCGTTGAAAAGTGAACTGGGCTGCCCTATCTAATGGTGTCATTGGGAAAGGGAGTGGAGAAGTGGTTCAGATAAGGGTCATGTATTTTGTAAGAATATATAGGAAGAGAACAGGTGGTGAACCTTGAACTGCCTCACACACCTGCCCCTCTGAGTCAGGAAGAGGTTGTGTTGAGTGGTAGGGTTAAAAGTCAGAGTAACTTTCAGCATTGTGATGTGGCCCAATTTCCAGAATCAATAGTTGAGAGGCTCAGTGTGTAATCCCCTATACAAGGAGATTCTTCATGGCCACAGGGGAGATCTTCATGTCCCTACCAATCCATTCTGCACATCAAGAACAGACCTTGCTTGGTTTTTTTGAAAAAAGAAAAGAGCATTCTGGTACATCATCCGTATTTTAATCTAGTAGTCCCCTCTTTAGAAATACTCACATTTTCTGAGGGAGAAGCCTGATCTCCTCCCTGAAAAACCAAGAGGAATAGTATGAACATAGTCTTTGAATTGAATCACAGTTCTATTATCAGTAGCTGTGAGGGACATGTCCACTTAGGTCTCTCCCAGAATGCAGCCGGGGAGAGCTGAGGGCATGTTGGGGTATGGCTGAATGCGGGCAGTGAGGAGATTTACAGCCCAGAGAGCTGTGGGCCAGGGACATGGGGTCCAGTCAGTTCCTGAAAGAACAGGAATTAGAAAGTGCCTGAAAGAAAGGTTATTTGTTAGTGAGGGGCCTGAAAGTATGGAAGAATGAAGGAAGTGTCAAGTCTGTGGCAACAATAAATAGGGACGAAAAGGGTGATGAACCTGGGACTGCCTCCCTGACCTGCCACACTGACACGATAGGCATTGTGTTGAGTGGAAGGTTTAAGGGTTAGAGTAACTTTTAGAGTCTGACATAAAACCGGTGACCTTTAATACATTGCAGTCACCAGTGGTCGAATCTGGGACCTTCATCAGATATTGCCAGGACTCTACTATGATGTGGCCCATTATGATTATTTTCAAAAGGGAAAGTTACCTTATTGTTACCTAGTACTCCCCTTTTTAGGAATACTCACATTTCCTGGGGCAGCAGGGGAGGCCTCACTTCCACCCTGAAAAACAGAGATAAATGGTATGAGCTTGTATTATAATCTTTGAACTGAATCACACTTCTGTTGTCAGTAGCTGTGTGGGACAGGTCCACTTCTGCCTTTCCCAGAATGCAGCCAAGGAGAGCTTATAAAACACATACACACACACAAAAATTTAGAAATAAGTTCCTGAAATGGAATACAATGACAATTTTAAAGGGCCTTACAAATGAAAAGTTCTAATGTTGTATCCATGCTCCTAGAGCACTCTTCCTCCCCGCTAACAGGCTGAATATTCTCAGAGGAAGAAATTAAACTCACAAACCAGTAGGTTTTTCGTCAATGTTCTAATTAACAAATACTGGGAAATGGAAGCAGTATTTAGTTCCCTAACCTAATCACTCAGGGAATCTGCAGGGTCAGGATCCACTGAAAAGGAAGTGTGCGGCCATATCTGGTGGTGTCCTTGGGAAATGGAGTGAAGAAGTGGTGAAGACAAGTGTCAAGTCTGTGGCAACAATAGCGGCATGCTTATCCTGGTTGCGTCAATGGATTGTCCTGGAAAATAAAAAATTGTTGGCATTGGAAGGTCATGATTGTAGATTTGGTTGGCATGCTTATTTATGATATGATAAGGCGAAAGGAGACGGTTTTTTTAAACACCACGTTATAAGAAGTGGGCTTTTTGATGTGTGGACAAAATACAAGCGGTTTTTCTCGGATGAGAGGCCACTATGGATTGTACCGGCAGAGGTGATAAAACCTCACACGAGATATAAGGAAGAAGACTGGATACAATACAGAGACATGTTAAAAAAGGAGAGAAACGAGTTTGTTTTGAAAATGGAAGAAGAAATGGTGTTTAAGTATGGATGGTTTGAATATAGACAAATAAATGATCTTTTTAAAAGAGACAAGAAAATATTTGGTTTTAGGGGAAAAAATAATGAGATTGAGGATGCTTGGTTTGAAGGGGAGAAAAAAGGTATATCCAAAGTGTATAAAGTGTTGTTAAAATGGTATACTGAAGAAGAGACAGTTAAGGAGCAGATGATAAAATGGGCAATTAATATGAATACGGAAGTAACAATAGATACATGGGAGTACCTATGGAAAAATACACTGAAAATATCAACATGTAATAATTTTAAAGAGAATTGTTATAAGATGATGTATAGATGGTATATGACACCAAAAAAAATGCTAATATGAATACAAATATGTCAAATAAATGCTGGAAGTGTAAAAAGGGGGAGGGCTCTTTTTATCATATGTGGTAGACATGCAAAAAAGCAAAAAACTACTGGAGCCAAATTCATGCAAAAATGGAAAAGATTTTGAAATATACATTTAAAAAAGAACCTGAACTGTTGCTTTTGGGCTTAAAAATGGAAGAAGTTAACGCAGATAAAAAGACTTTGATATGGTATATGATATATGCTAGGCTGATATATGCTCAATATTGGAAGCAAGAAGAGGTACCAAAAATAGAAGATTGGATTAAAAAAATCCTGTTTGCCATTGAAATAGACAAAATGACAAAAAATTGAATAATATGGAAGCAGAAGATTTTTATAGAGACTGGAAAGACTTAAAAGACTATTTAGAGAAATATTGGGTGGTAAATGACATTTTATTCTGTTTTAACAACTATTAATTATAGAATTTTCTATGAGAATTTTTTTAATGAGTAAGATGGGTAAAGAAAATTAATGTTATAGAATAATGAGTTACCTATTGAATGATAAGAGTAAGCAAAACTGGAAAAGAAATGGAGAAGTGAATTTGCAGGAGGTTGTAGCACTGTGGGAAGCCAACTACAAGGGGGGGAAGGGAGGAGGGTTAGGGTGTAACGGGAAAATATGGAAAATGTTAAATGTTGATTATGTATGTTTATATCCTAAATAAAAATGTTATTTAAAAAAAAGTCTGTGGCAACAATAAGTAGGGACGAAAAGGGTGATGGACCTGGGTCTGCCTCCCTGACCTGCCCCACTGACAAGATAGGCATTGTGTTGAGTGGAAGGTTTAAGGGTCAGAGTAACTTTTAGAGTCTGACATAAAACCGTTGACCTTTAATACACTGCAGTTACCAGTGGTGGAATCTGGGTCCTCCATCAGATATAGCCAGGACTCTACTATGATGTGGCCCATTAGGATTATTTTCAAAAGGGAAAGTTGAGAGGCTCAGTGTGTGATCCCCTGTACAAGAAGCTTCTTCATGGCAAGGGGCCAGATCTTCATGTCTCTACTCATCCATGCCATGTACCCACAATGGAATTTGCTTCCTTTTTTTGTTGTTGTTGACAAAATAGCATTCTAGGACATCTTC
>NW_015200979.1:0-3782 GCF_001447785.1 Gekko japonicus | reverse complement strand
GGGTGAAGAAGTACTTCCTTTTACCCCTTTTTAAACTGACTACTCAGCAATTCCATTGAGTGCCCACGAGTTCTTGTATTGTGAGAAAGCATCTGCTCCCCAAAGCTTCCTCCACTTTACTCTTCAGAACTCACAAAGCATCACCTTCGTGTCTGAAGGGAACGCCTAGTCAGAAACAGCGGACTCCATCACTGGAGGATGCTTGGATTGCAATGTCTTAATATTTTGTGATTGGCCCCCAGCAATCCTTATTATACAACTTCAGGTCAACGATGAAGAAATCAAAATTGCTAAAGATTTTCTGCTCCTTGGTTCCATCATCAACCAAACAGGAGACTGCAACCAAGAAATCAGAAGGAGATGGAGACTGAGAAGGGTAGTCATGAAGGAGCTAGAGAAGATTGTGTAAGGCTTTGTGGCCCCACTGGTGGACCTCCTGATGGCACTGGTATTTCTGGCCACTGTGTGATACAGAGTGTTGGACTGGATGGGCCTTTGGCCTGATCCAACATAGGCATATCTTATGTTCTTATGCTGTGTCGCTGGTGACCAAAGTCAAGATAATTCATGCCAGAGTGCCCCCCATTACTATGTATGGATCGTGTATGATCCACGAAGAAAGCTGACAGAAAGAAAATCGATTCGTTGAAATGTGGTGTTGGAGGAGAGTTCTATAGACACCGTGGACCACCAAAAAGACAAATTAGTGGGTTGTAGATCAAATCAAGCCTGAACTCTTCCTAGAAGCTAAAATGATTAAACTGAGGCTATCATACTTTGGTCACATGACAAAAAGACAAGAGTCACTGGAACAGACAATAATGCTAGGAAAAGTTGGAGGCAGCAGGAAAAGAGGAGTCATAGAATCATAGAATGTTAGCGTTGGAAGAGACCTTGCAGGTCATCTAGTCCAACCCCCTGCACTCTGCAGGAGCATAGCCGAAAGATAGCCCTACAACATACCCGAAAGATGGTCATCCAGCCTCCGCTTGAAAACATCCAGCGAAGGAGCCTCCACCACCTCCTGAGGAAGACCCAACATGGGATGGATTGACTCAGTCAAGGAAGCCACGGCCCTCGGTTTGCCAGACCTGAGCAAGGCTGTTAACAATGCAACGTTTGGGAGTTCATTAATTTCTAGGGTCTTTACTAGCCATTTTGTAGTCATCCCCCCTCTTCAGAGCAGCTATTTTATGGTGGCACCGCTCACCAGTCTCACAGTTCCAAAAACTGCCCACAGATGGCTCAACAAGATTGCAGAGTCTTGATTTATAGATGCAAATTTGAGTGACTGAATCTGGAGTCCTTTGAATGACGCTGATGTGCAGCTGTATCTGTCATTGTATATATACATATGTGCATGCATATAGGCAGGGGTCATTTGGGGGGGGACGTGGGGGGACGCCATCCCCCCGGGTGAGGTGCGGGAGGGCGGGGCCTGGAGCTCTCTGCTGGTGCCCGCTGGAGGTCGCCGCCGGCTGTGGGGAGGACACACTTCCGGTGATGTCAGGGGGTGTGGCATATGCTAATGAGTTATGCTAATGAGTCCCCCTAGCTCTTTTTCTACGAAATGACCCCTGCATATAGGTATGTTGTGGGGTCTTCTGATGGAGCTACTCAAAATGCATTGGGTATTATTAGGGTTGCCAAGTCCCCTCTGGCTACTAGTGGGAGACAGAGAGGGTAGGATTGTCAGATCCATGTTGGGAAACTCCTGGAGGTTTGGGGATGGACCCTGGGGGGGGGACCTCAGTGGGGTACAGTGCTGTAGAGTCCACCCTCCAGAGCATCCATTTTCTCCAGGGGAACTGATATCTGTAGTCCAGAGATGAGGTGGAATTCCAACGGATCCCCAGATCCCACCTAGAGTCTGGCTTCCCTAGATGATATTATTATTATTGTTGTTGTTGTACCTTGTTGCCTTTGCCTGTTGCATATTGTGGCCGGGAACTAAATGTACAGCAATAAACAAAAGCCTTGCTAATTTTGCATGACCCATGGCTAGGAATGCCAGACCACCCGCCAAAGTGGGAGACCTCCCAGCATCCCAGCTCTTTGCCCACCAGCTCCTCAGGAACCGGAAGGAGGAAATGGGAGGGGAAATGGAGTGTGCAGTGGCATTGCACCGATACACTGACTAGGGTAGCCAGGTCCTACGCAAAGCGCACATGGCGTGATAACATCACCTGGAAGTGACGTCATTTGCGTTGCTAATGTTGGGGTTCCGGCGAAACTCTACAGTTTGTAGCCAGTTTTACCATAGAGTTTTGCCCAAAAACTAGAGCATCCCACCCCAACGTCAGTGATGTGATGACATCACTTCCACGCGACATCATGATGTCACCTTTTAGACCAGTTGCGGGTGGGAATTCACCCCCCCCCGGGCCAGCTGGCTAGCAGAAGGGAAGCACCCTGCAAAAGTGGGGGTTCCCCCACCCCTGGTGGGGGCATGGCAACCCTAGCACTGACATCAATTCCTGTAAAAACCAAAACGGACACAGTGGACGCTCTAGGGGTTACAAAAATTCTATGGTAACGCTATAGAGTTTTGTTTTTTTAAGTCCAAGAGAATCTAAAGACATCACCCCCACTAGCACGCCAGGACCTGTTCCCTCCCATTTTCTTCCAGGGGTTGGGAGCAAGCGTAGCCATGGCTAAAATTAAGGAGTAAACCTGGGTCTTCCACAGAGTCAGACAATCACAGATCTTTGGAGAGTATACCTATAGGATTGGTGCCTACATAAATGTACCTTTGTCGTAGAGTTGCCAGCTTCCAGGTGGGGCGTGCAGTTCTCCTGGAATAAAAACTGATCCCCAGACAAATGGGTAGCCCTCTTAGTCTGCCTGTAGAAGCAGAAAAGAGCAAGAGCCCAGGAGCACCGTAAAAACTAAGCAAATTTGTGTCGGGGTAGGAGCTTTCGTGAGTCGCTGCTCTCTTCTTCAGATACAGCTAGAATGCGAGTCCAGTTTGGTGTCGTGCTTAAGAGCCTTTCCCCACTTGTTCCCCCAAGGGCACTTCGGTCGGGGAATCAAAATCTCCTGGATGTTCCAGGCCCCAGGCCCACTAAACTTGCGATGACCAGGGCTAGGGCGTTTTCGGTGGCGGCTCCTATCTGGTGGAATGAGCTCCCAGAGGAGATCCCGGCTCTGCGGGACCTAGTACAGTTCTGCAGGGCCTGCAAGACGGAGCTCTTCCGCCAGGCTTTCGAATAGGAGCCGCCACCATCACTGTTCCACCAACGCCCTATGATTTCCGCATATTGCCATCCTGGTGTGGGCATCATTGGAGGGAATAGGACGTCTTTTAGGGGACGGCAGGGCAATGGGATATGCACTGCCACAGTTGTCTAGCTATGTTACTGGGAATGCCATCTTGCTCTTAAAAATCTTAACATCTGGAATGGAATAGAGGAACACCAAAATTGTTTTAGGATGTTATTTAACTGTTCGTTAATTGTCTATGTGTAATTTAACATTTTATATTGTTTTATTGATTTATCTGGCATTATGCCATTTTAGCCGCCCTGAGCCTGCGGGGAGGGCGGGATAGAAATCTAAATAATAAATAAATAAAATAAATAAATGAGAGTGGTGAGCTCTCATCTGGAGAATCACATATTAAAAGCATTAAAATATACCTCCCTCCCAAACTTACCTCATTAAAACCATTTTTAAAGTGTTTAAAACAGAGTTAAAATACATGTAAAACAGTTAAAAGTTATATAAAACATAAGATGTTGGTCCCCCACGCGCTGCTTCCTGTCATCTGAAATATGGTTGCC
>NW_015200978.1:0-3587 GCF_001447785.1 Gekko japonicus | reverse complement strand
CGATTTATATCCCGCCTTTCCTGCACAGGAAGACTCAAGGCGGCAAACAGCAAGTTAAAATGCAATAAAACACAGTGCAGAGATTCAGTACCATCAAATTCCACATAAAACAGCATGCAAGTAAAGTGCAAATCACTATAGATGGCGATTCCAGTACAGTTATCTGGTGTAACCAGACCAGCATCCATAATTGTTCTTAGTGCTCATTCATCAGTGGCAGCTCCTAGTCAAAGCCTGGTGGCTCCATTTTGCAGGCCCTGCGGAACTGTAAAATGTCCCGGAGGGCCCTGATGTCTCCCGTGAGCTCATTCCACCAGTGTGGAGCCGCCACTGAAAAGGCCCTAGCTCTGGTGATGGCCGGTCTGATGTCTTTTGGAGCAGGGAGAGTCAGGCGATTGTGCAGCCCTGACCTCAGTGCTCTCTGGGGGATATATGGGGAAGGCAGTCCCTTAGGTAGGCAAGTCCCCGACCATATAGGTCTTTAAAGGTCGAAACCAGCACCTTGAAGTGAATCTGGTATGCTGTTGTCAGCCAGTGCAATGCTTTCAGCACAGGCCAAATGTGCCCTCGTATAGAGAGACCCATTAGCAGCCTGGCAGCTGCATTTTGCACTAGCTGCAGCTTTCGAATTTGGGACAAGGGCAGCCCCATGTAGAGAGCGTTGCGATAGTCCAATCTTGAGGTGACTATAGCATGGATCACCGTTGTGAGCTCATTGCATTTGAGGAAGGGAACCAGCTGCCTGATCAGCTGTAGATGGTAAAAGGGTGCCTTGGCAGTGGCTGCTACCTGGGCCTCCATTGTTAAGGCGGCATCCAGGAGCACTCCCAAACTCCTGACCCTCAGCGCTGGCACCAATGGAGCCCCATCGAAGGTCGGTAGTGGGATCCCTACCCTCGACCTGCTCCAGCTCGGGCACAGGACCTCCGTCTTTGTCGGATTCAATTTCAACCAGCCAGCCCGCCACGTCCTGAAGTGCCTGATCCAGGTCATCTGAGATAGAGTTGGACTGATTGCCCAACAACAGATATAGCTGGGTGTCATCAGCGTATTGGTGACACCCTAGCCTGTGCCTGTGGGCAAGGGGGCGCATGTAGATGTTGAATAACATTGGGGATAGCACCGCCCCTTGCGGGACCCCGCAAGTCATCGGGTGCCTCTGGGACCTCTGATCCCTTAGTGCCACCCCCTTGGAGAAAGGAAACAAGACATTGCAAGGCAAGCCCCTGCATCCCCGTGTCGGCAAGGCGGTGGATCAGTAACTGATGGTCGACCGTGCTGAACACTGCTGACAGATCCAACAGCAACAGTACTGCTGTTCCGCCCCGATTGAGATGGCTCTGGAGGTCATCTGTGAGGGCAACCAGTGCCGTCTCCGTCCCATGGCCTGGACGAAAGCTGGACTGGAAAGGGTCTAGCACGGAAGTATCATCCATAAAACACTGCAACTGAATCACCACCACTCTCTCCAGCAATTTGCCCAAATAGGGCAAATTTGAGACCGGCCAATACTTAGCTGATTTGGCCGGGTCCAAAGATTTTTTTTTAGGAGAGGGCGGACCATCGCTTCCTTGAGCACCCCAGGGAACAGTCCCTCAGTGAGGAACTTGTTGATAATATCCCTGAGGGCACCTCAAAATGTGAGAGATGCAATCCTGAAAGTGGTTTCTGGAGTACCCCTGAAAGTGGGGGAAAATACTATCAGAACGCTAAAGGATATTCCATTTGAAGTAAGACAACGGAGAAAGAAGTACAAAGAGCTTGTGCTTTTCCTTCAGACAAACGCAATTGGATATAAATGGCTATTTCCAGAAGGCGTCACTTTCAAGATTAAGGATTTATTTATTTATTTATTTATTTATTTGTTAAATTTATATCCCGCCCTCCCCCGTAGGGCTCAGGGCGGCTTACATAGCAAAAACTTGCTCATAAAACGTCGAATACTATAATACAATTTAAAACCATAATATACAATTTAAAAACCTAAACAGATAATAAAGTGTTCGAACTACACAGCATCCATACTACAACATCAGAGCATCCATACTACAACACAGCATCCATACTACAACATCAGAAAAGCTTGACTCTGTTCTAAAAGCTCAAGAATTCCTAACGGTTCAGCTGGGAAGACCAGAGGACGGGAAAGAAGAAGAGGACAGCAAGTCTAGTGGTAGCTTCGTCGCGGGCACGCCGCCACCGTCTCTCTAGTCGCCTGGGCCTTTGCTTCATCAGCCGCAACTCCTGGGTAAACCAGGGAGCCCCATTGGTCTGCATACCCACTGTATCAACTTGATTATGTAGTTTATATTATGATATGCTTCCTCTGTGTGACTCTGCCATACGTTAAATAATGTGCTTTGTGGGTTTTTTAATGAGTTGGGCTTCGTTAAATGTGTCAAAGGTTAGTGTGATGCTGGCCGCTTAAAGACTGCCAGTGAGGGGGAGCTCACCACCTCCCTTGGCAGCTGATTCCACTGTTGCAGAACTCTCTCAAAAAGTTTTTCAGCCTTTCACCAACCTGCCGTTTATCGCCTTCACATCTTGTGCTGTATTCATTATTTATTTACTTCATGTATACCCTGCCTTTCCCCTCACTGGGGAACCAAAGCAACATGCAGCGTTCTTTTCTGCTCCTGTTTAGCCTCACAGCAACCCTGTGAGGTCGGATAGAATCAGCCGGTGGGCTCCCACTGCTCCCACAGCAAGAGGGGAATTTGAACCTAGGTCTCTGAGACCCGACTCTTACGCTCTAACTGGTAAGCCACACTAGCTCTCATAGGGTGGCTGCTGTTGATCTGGACCAAGCATGTTGATCCTGGGTGGAACTGCAACTAATCCATGAAACGACGGAGGTGATGTTGGTTGGGAAGGTGGGGAGCTTGGAGGACATTCTGCTCCCCACGTCTGATGGTGTTCAGCTGACTCTAGTTAAGAGACTCGGGGTCATGTACGAGATCCAAGATTATTGCTGCAGAAGCAAGTTTACGCAGCTGCAAATAATGCTTCCTGCCAACTCAGCCCTGCCCAGAAAATGGCCCCTTACCTTGATCCGGCTGATCTGTGGCCACCTGGATCCACGCCACCGTGTCATCTAGAGCAGACTGTGGTAATGCACTGTCCATAGATTCAGGTGAGTTGCCCTGTTCATCTGAAGCAGCAGAACAAAAACTGAGTCCCGTGGCACCTTTAAGACCAACAGAGTTTTATTCTGGGTATAAGGTCTTGTTCAGATAGGCATGTCCCTGCACACAGGGCCGCCTCGCCCGCTAGGCGAACTAAGCCGTCGCCTAGAGCACGAGTCATCGCCTAGAGCACGAGTCAGCCGTTGGGGTGCGGGTGGAGAGGCAGGGGCGGCCACCGGCAGCCTCTTGTCACCCGCAGCCATGGCAAGAAGGGCGGGGGAAGGGGGCCAAGGGGAGCGCTGCCCGGGCCCGGCGGCCCGTGGCGAGGCAGGCAGGGAGCCAATCCCCGAGGCTGCTGTCGGCTGGCCGGCCCAATCAGTGCCCTGAGTGGGAAATCCTGGCACTGCCGCCGGGGAGGTGCTCCTGGCTGGCACTTCTCTTCCTCCTCCTCTGCAGGTAGGG
>NW_015200977.1:0-4104 GCF_001447785.1 Gekko japonicus | reverse complement strand
GGCAGATTATTCCTTCTTGTAAATTCAGACTACGACCTAAGATTGAGGATACAGGATGATCTTGACAGGCTGGAATACTGGGCTAAAACAAATAAAATGAATTTCAATGTGGATAAATGTAAAGTTCTGCATTTATGTAGGAAAAATCAAATGCATAATTATAGGATACTTATCTTAGCAGTAGTATGTGTGAAAAGGATCTAGGGGTCTTAGTAGACCATACACTGAACATGAGTCAGCAGTGTGATGTGGTTGCTAAAAAGGCAAATGCAATTTTGGGCTATATCAACAGAAGTATAGTGTCCGGATCATACTAAATGATGGTACCACTTTACGCTGCTCTGGTTAGACCTCACCTAGAGTATTGTGTTCAGTTTTCGGCACCACAGTTTAAGAAGGATATAGACAAGCTGGAATGTGTCCATAGGAGGGCAACAAAGATGGTGAGGTGTCCAGAGACCAAGTCCTATGAGGAAAAGTTGAAGGAGCTGTGTATGTTTAGCCTGGAGAGAAGACAACTGAGAGGTGATATGATAACCATCTTCAAGTACTTGAAGGGCTGGCTGGCATGCAGAGAATGGTATGGAGTTGTTTTCTGTTGCCCCAGAAAGCTGGACCAGAACCAATGGGTTTAAATTAAATTAAATCAGAAGAATTTTCGGCTAAACATTAGGAAGAACTTCCTGACAGAGTGGTTCTTTAGTGGAACAGGCTTCCTCGGGAGGTGGTGGGCTCTCCTTCTTTGGAGGTTTTCAAACAGAGGCTAGATGGCCATCTGACAGCAATACGGATTCTGTGAATTTAGGGAGATCATGAGAGGGAGGGCAGGAAGGGTTGCCTCAGTGCTTAGTTCTTGTGGCCCTTTCTTACATGCCCAGGGAAATGCTGATTTGCCACTTTGGGGTCAGGAAGCAATTTTTCTCCAGGTTGGTTTGGCTGGGGATCCTGGAGGTTTTTTGTCATCTTCTGGGTGTGGAACAACAGTCACTGCGGGTGTGGAGGGGGAGGTATATGGGAATTTCCTGCATTGTGCAGGGGGTTGGACTAGATGACTCTGGATGTCCCTTCCAACTCTATGATTGTATACATCCTGCAGTAAAATGCTGGTGGTGGCTGCTTGCTTTCCTTAACTCTTTTTTTACTCGCACTTCTAAATTGCAGCTTACCCTGGTGAACACCAGATTCACACATCCCATGCTTTCTCGACGTTTGATTATCGTACACTTGACATTTTTTGAAAGGTGGTCAGGTTGTGCTACTGACAAAATTGCTGCTGCTACAACTTTTCTGAATTGTCCTCAACCTCCTCATCAAAACCATCAGTCAGGGCTGTGTCCACTACGCTATTCCATGGGAAGACAGTGTACAGCAAGTGAAAAACAAAACAACACGCTCTTCTCCCAAACAAAGAGCAGAAGATACAGACTTTCATAGTTACCATTACTCTGTCTCGTGTCTGATGTCTGTCAACAAAGCCTTTAATTATTCAGAACAGGATGCCCTTGATATGCAAACTCTGCTGCATCAAAGGAGTTGAGAGTTTTGCATCCTCTAGATTCATTCCAAAGGTATATGCATGATGAGTCACCATTCAGGAATGGTTGATAACTTTCTGTACGGGCAATGGAAAACAGCACTTCTTAGAAACCGAACAGATATTTTCTAGAGTAAAAATGAACATTAGGAACATCAAATATTACTGCACCTATTCATACTATATGAGAATATATATTTTTCTCATAGATTTTAAGGTGGGGTTGATTCTTTTAAAAACAAAACCCCGCAAGTCACTTAGGAGACTTTGGATGGAGAAACAGGATATATTTTCACAATATGTAAATATCTGAATACTAGAGGCATTGCTGCTGGTGATATGCATAATTGTCCTACTCAGGGATGATTTAATTTTCATGAACAAGGTGTGCAGAAATTTACCTAACCTCATTCACAATGTGGGCTTCTTTCTCAAGAATCTCATATTGATGGTTTGTTTGAATCTGTATAACTTTGCATCTGTACTGTAGTGGCATTCCATGTGGCAGCTGACTGGGTATAACGCAATGTATATTTTGGTGCACATTTACCATTTGCTGGCTTGGTTGAAATATATATGCCACAGGGCCATCATGGACAAGATGTGCATTGTTTAAAAACTGCTACATTTTGAGTATATGTGCTTCTTTAGAAAGCTGTGCGGTTGATGGGATTTATAAATTGGTCATATTGGACTTATTGCATTTAGTTGGTCATATTGTTGGTCATATTGATGCATACTCAGTTTACCAGATCAAATTGGCAGTAAAAGAATACGCAAAATATTTCATTTTGGTTTGGAGTACTGGATTAACACTGACACACTAGATCTGAAAGCCAGACACACAAATTGATCACCGCTGGTATAATAGAGAGAAAAACCATTCAGTTTTCACTTTCCCCTTCAAACCCAATAGGCACTCAAGACAATCAAGGAATACACCTGTTTTTTAAAAATAAATACTTTTATTTTGTTGAGTAGGTTGAACACATTGCAGATAAGGAAGGAATGTTTCTAAGATACACTTTATCAGAACAGTAGGACACTATAAATGAGTATGTATACAACATGAAAAACTCTTCCCATATGCCATCTCCAACCAGGACAGCCAGCCCATGGCTGCCCACAAGCAGAAGATAATGGAGGGAACTTAGCTTTTTCACATCGCACTGATGCTATGATGTAACTTCTGGCATGAATGAGCAGTAGCTGAACTGAGCGAGCAATGGCTGAACAGCTGCAGGAATTCCTGGATGAGACATATGTCCTAGATCCCTTCCAGTCTGGCTTCAGGGCAGGGTTTGGGACCATGACGGCTCTGGCCACTCTGGCTGATGATCGCTGGTTACACCTTGATGCAGGTGGGACAGCACTACTAATCCTGTTGGATGTGTCAGTGATATTTGACATAGTAGACCTCTTGGTTAGCTGCCTAGCCTCCCTGGGGATGAGGAGTATGGTCTTGAGCTGGTTCCCCTCTTTCCTCCAGGGTTGGTCCCATAGGGTAATTGTTGGTGGAGAGAGGTTGTCACCGTTGACTCTAACTTGTGGAGTTATGCAGGGATCAATTCTCTCCCCACTGTTATTTACATCTATACGTGTCCTCTGGTGGAGATTGTCATGAGGTTTGGAGCAAGTGTCATCAATATGCAGAAGACACTCAGCTTCACCTCTTATTGTCAGTTTGGTATAGTGGTTAGGAGCATGGACTCTAATCTGGGAGAACCAGGTTTGATTCCCCAGTCCTCCGCATACAGCTGATGGTGTGACCTTTGGTCAGTCACATGTTGAATCTTGATGGAGTCTGACTTTCTACAGTTGATTCTATCAGGAGTCTGGGGGTTTGGCTCAATTCTTTGTTTTCCATGGACAAACATGTGTCCTATGTGAAGCAGACTGTGCTTTACCATCTGTGCAAAACCTGGCAATGGGCCCTTACCTGTCTCAGGTGGACCTTTTCATGGTAATTCACACAATGATCACATTGAGACTGGACTACTGTAATGTACTCTACTCAGGGCTACCTTTGAAGATGCTTTGGAAACTGCAAGTGGTCCAGAATTCAGCAGCCAGATTGCTGACAGGAAAGTCCTGTTCAACAAGGGTAAGGGCCAGGCCCATAGCTAGTCATTTGGGGGGACAAAGAGGGGGCACGGTGGCTAATTAATTAATTGAAGATGCCAGAATCCTGCTTCTTCCCAGAACTCCATGAGCAGGAGGGGCATCAGAGTCCAAGCTTGTAATGCTACCTTTCTCAGCCTTGCTCAGAGTGCTGCTACACCCCAGAACCTCACTCAGAGCAGGCAGGTTTCTGCCGGAGGACTCCCCTGGCCTCACCTATTCCCTGTCCCATTGGGAAAATTCCCACAGCAGCCGCAGCACCTGGCCTGGGGTGGCTGTGTGGCTGCTATGGCCCTGGCAGGGGCCTTCTTTGTAGTGGCTCCCATCCTGTGGAACCAGCAGCTTGAAGAAGTGTGTGCCTTGCAGGACCTTCCTAGGTTCTGCTAGACATGCAAAATTGTTCTTATTCGGGATCACCCAGACTGTGATCTGCCAGGCAGCCGGTAAAT
>NW_015200976.1:0-3966 GCF_001447785.1 Gekko japonicus | reverse complement strand
AAAGGAACTTCATGGACGAGTAATTGCACGGAGAAGGTTACATGACACCTCGCTGCCCTTTTTGTCCTAATGAAAAAAATTTCCGCTGTAACGCAATCAACACTATGCTATAAAAAAATCAGTGCATTGCTCGGGGGGAGGGGGCGAATATGTGACACTGATGACACAAAAGGGCGGCAGGAAACAAAATTCAAAATTGGGAAATCCTCACTGGAAAACTGCATTCAGATCCAAAGGGGGAAAAAACTTCAGAAAAAGTGGATTTGGAAAATGCAGGGTAACAGGGCACTAAATTCAGATCTACTTCTGGGGAGGCAAAAAGTTGCGTGGAAAGTTTTACAAACTTTGATTATTTAAAAACGCCAAAGCGGAGGTATGCACTTGTGCAGAAATGGTCTGTGTCTCCTTATATTAATATGAATAAGAGGTCAAAACATTTATTTATATAGTAATAATATAGATTGTAGGATAAGCTTGGAGAGCAAATTAGGAGGAACACTGCCACAACAGCCAAACTGTGCTTTTGTTTGTTTGCCCTTCCTGTTGCAGGTACAAACTTTGGTGGTGGCCAGAGGCAGGAATCCTCTTTGGGTGTGGAATTCTTTCAAAGACCAAGGTTTCAGACAGCAACAGAAGAGTTTTGAGGGTAGACCCAAAGAAATAAAGATCCCCCCCACACACCTGTGTCATGTTAGAAATTCTACAACACTGTTCATTGCCAAATGATTACTGACAGTCTCAGACTTGCCCATAAAGTCCATAAAGTCTATATACACAGAGATAAATTAGGGGTAACAATTTCTTATAACATGCTGAAGGGTAACACACAGTCGAAAAGCATCCTTTGGCAGAGTAGACACACCTTGGAAGCCAACCTAATGTTCAGACAACTGCTAATCCCTGACACTCTTAATTTAGGGGGGGAGCTGGACTGTGGGGACAGCGAAAGCCAGAAGCCCAAGGGGGTAAGAGGGTGACGCAACCCTCTGCACACCCCGTCGTCTGAGGCCACATCTCTCTCCGGTGGAAGGACACACCTCGCCTCAAGCTCTTCCTCTCTTCGGCTCCTCTCCCCTTTGGCGTGCAGTGGAGCCATACGAGCGGTAAACCCTGACAGTGCGTCCCTTGTTCATCGGGGCAGCACGGCAACCAGTGGCCAACCCCCACAGGTGCGTCACGAGCGCAACAATATGCTTAAAGGCTTTTGGAGCCGCCACCACCACTGCCACCACTGACAACTGACAGTTACGTAGAGTGAGCCCGACCCCTGGGGTCCCCCCCAAGTATAGCCTGACCCGAGTGCCTGGGACATCTGAATGAGACTAAGAAGTGGATTGTACACGAGGAATCAAATGCTAGCACTTTAATAAGCTGTATAGTTGTGGTTGTAAACTTTTGTATGATTGGATTTTATATGGTATATTGAATTATTATAGTGTATTGTTTTATATTGTGCTGTAAGCCACCCTGAGCTGGCCTTGCTGGGAGGGTGGGGTAGAAATCTAATAAAATAAAATAAATAAATAAAAATAAATAAATGTGTTGCCATGTATGAAACTCCTTTTTTAGTATATGCAGTAATGTTATAACATCATAACATTGTAAAAAGAAAAGACAAGACAAGACACCAGGAGCTATAGGGGAAGAAAAGGCGGGAGGGAGAGAATGAAGAAACAACACAAGCACACGGTGTCAAAACCTACCCACCAAAAAAAGGAAAGGAAAGGAACTTCATGGACGAGTAATTGCACGGAGAAGGTTACATGACACCTCGCTGCCCTTTTTGTCCTAATGAAAAAAATTTCCGCTGTAACGCAATCAACACTATGCTATAAAAAAATCAGTGCATTGCTCGGGGGGAGGGGGCGAATATGTGACACTGATGACACAAAAGGGCGGCAGGAAACAAAATTCAAAATTGGGAAATCCTCACTGGAAAACTGCATTCAGATCCAAAGGGGGAAAAAACTTCAGAAAAAGTGGATTTGGAAAATGCAGGGTAACAGGGCACTAAATTCAGATCTACTTCCGTCTTCTGACTGACAATTCAAGCGTCCATACACTAAAGGAGTGCATTTTAGAACTTTGGCACCCACTATTCAATTATATATAAGGAGAGATGAATAAGAGGTCAAAACATTTGTTTATATAGTCATAAGATAGATTGTAGTATAAGCTTGGAGAGCAAATTAGGAGGAACACTGCCACAACAGCCAAACTGTGCTTTTGTGCTTTTGTTTGTTGGCCCTTCCTGTTGCAGGTACAAACTTTGGTGGTGGCCAGAGGCAGGAATCCTCTTTGGGTGTGGAATCCTTTCAAAGACCAAGGTTTCAGACAGCAACAGAAGAGTTTTGAGGGTAGACCCAAAGAAATAAAGATCCCCCCCACACACCTGTGTCATGTTAGAAATTCTACAACACTGTTCATTGCCAAATGATTACTGACAGTCTCAGACTTGCCCATAAAGTCCATAAAGTCTATATACACAGAGATAAATTAGGGGTAACAATTTCTCATAACATGCTGAAGGGTAACACACAGTCGAAAAGCATCCTTTGGCAGAGTAAACACACCTTGGAAGCCAACCTAATGTTCAGACAACTGCTAATCCCTGACACTCTTAATTTAGGGTGACTGGCTTTTATGGCAAACAAGAAAATAGTTGGCACTGTTTTCAAGTGAAGAACTAAAGCAAAGGTCGGGCTAGTAAATCTGCTGTACTCAGGCCTGTTTATCACAAAATAAGACATTTTTCCATCCCAGGCCAAGTCTTTGACATTAAATAATACTGACAGGTTATAACCACAGACTACAGTACTCTATTGGGGAAAAAAACAAGTGAGTCATGTCTTTCTCATTTCACCCTCACCTACCATATCTGCAGTCTGCCAATCTTTTTGATTGTAAAAAAAAACACACCAAAGAAGTAAAGAACTAAAAGTGGACTATATTAATTAAATGTAATTATAGTCAAACACACATTATCAGTAAAAGCGATCTTGCTAGAGGAAAACACACACCCTTTTACAACATTATCGATGACAAAATACAAGATAAATAAGGCTTTGCAGTTTGGAAAGGCAGAGTAATTAGACCCAAAGGGAAACAATCATAGTGTACGTGTTTGGGTTTTTATCTCCATTTTCACAACTGTCGTTCTCAGCAGGTCCTTTTAAAACTGTTGAGTGCAAGAAGCAGTTTGACAGTTCAGCTCTTAGAACTACAGTCATTAAAAGTGGACGTAAGATCCAGAAAAGATCTGGCACACAGTCTTGAAAGTTGCACCCAAAAGTGGCCTTTTAAAAAAGAATTCAAATTACTAATATTGTGTTGTTGGTTTATAGCATGTTCTGGTCCGTTATTCAAATGCTGTGCCCATTTTTGTTGTTGTTTTAATATTTATTCCAGTTTATTTTCACTTTACCCAGGAGGCAATTTGTCTCAAAATTACTGAAGACACTAGATTCACCATACTATAATATTTATAGATGTTCCCCACAGAGAGGTAGTTGAGAAGCATCTGGCTGCACTGAATGGGTACAAATTTCCCAGGCCAGAAGTTATGCACCCAAGAGTGCTCAAAGAACTTTCTAGAGAGCTTGCAGAGCCTTTGTCCATCATCTTCCAGGCCTCTTGGAGAATGGGAGACGTGCCATAAGAATGGAGGAGGGCAGATGTTATTCCAATTTTTTAATAGGGAGGAGGGATGACTCAGAAAACTTCAGGCCAGTCAGTCTGACCTCTGTCCCAGAGAAGATACTGCAAGCATCTAAAGGACAACTTGGTGATCCGGGGAAGTCCGCATGGATTTGTCCCCAACAGGTCCTGCCAGATCAACCTCATTTCCTTTTTTGATCGAGCGACAAGCTTACTGGCTCAAGGAAATGCTGTTGATGTTTTCTACCTGGATTTCAGTTAAACTTTTGAGAGGGTTCCGCATGATGTTCTGATGAGTAAACTAAAGGA
>NW_015200975.1:0-3978 GCF_001447785.1 Gekko japonicus | reverse complement strand
CATAGGTCAAATCTAGCCCAACAACATTCCTGGGAAGGAGAGATGAGAAATAAGGAGAGTTTAACAGCAAGTCACTTTATTACTCTATCCACATTACAGAAATGAAAGAGTTGGAGTTAAGCATGGGATAGGAAACTCTGGCAAGAATATTACAGCCGTTTGTGATGGCAAACCAATAAAAGCATTCACACTTGTACAATCCTGATGTATAGTTGCATTTCCTTTAGCTAAGTTCCCAGGTGATGCTGATGTTAGCTTAGAGTGCATCCCTCCTGCAGGTTAGCCCTGAGCAAATTAACCCAGAGGCAGGAGATAGGTGATGGGCTGTTTAAAGGACTCAGGACATGCTGTGAGAAAGATAGGAAAGGAGCCTTCTACAAAGAAGGAGGAATCCTGAACCCAGCCCAGGGTGCTATGGGGAGAACCAGCTGGCAGTAGTGCAGGCCAGCCCCAAACAGGAGAATTGGGAGATGAGGAGAGGTAAGCTGGACACAGGGTGCATTCAGATGGGCCGTTTAGTCTGCTTTAGGCATGCTTCAGTAATGGATTTTATATCCACATTCACACACCCAACATCTGCGCACTGTCCCCAGCCGTCAACCCCCCTTTAAAATGGAGTATTTTGTTACCAGGTCCCCAAGTGGTGTTTTCCTGATTCTCTGGTTCTAGCCGCACTTTTCTGACATCTGATTGCTCCTGCGGTGTCGAGCCACTTCCAGTTTAAACTCCCTCCCCGCTCGAAAGCTGCCCGAGACTTCCACTTTTTGCTTGCCATTTTTTAATGCATTGGCAGTATGCATATAGGCGGAGCTCTGCCACCGCGTTTAGAAAACCAACATTTAAATGGTCACTTGTTTTAGCGTTTAGATGAGTTTGGGATCTCACAGAGGCCATTTTCAGGTCAAACATTCAAACGGAAGTCTTTTGTTGGAGAGGTTGATTCGCCCTGGTGGTTCTGCACATGCGCCATGATAGTTCCCCCCATTCTACGTAGGGGCACCTATGCGCATGCGCAAACTGAGGGGGGAAACCCGCCAACACACACTCCTGTGGGTCAGTAGTGTAGACGCCAGGGAGCAACATGACTGCACGGTGAGGCAGGATAAGGGAGGTAAGTGTGATTGCGATTATCCAGATCAATCTGGTTATAACTGGAGCAGTTTAACCCGCTCTCAGCACGCCGTCTGACTGCACCCATATAGAGTCAAATTTGAGAAAAGAAGAAAAATGGGATACAAGTAAACATATTCCGTCTGTCTTGAAGAGAAGGCTCTAGTGGAAGGTGTATGTGATGCTGGAAGAAAGTCTGGGCACAGAACCAATTTCAAGGATATAGGGCTTAAGAGTTTCCTTTTACGTACTCAGAGTTGCCTGGGCTTCAATAGGGGAGCCTAAGTATTGACCTAATTCCTTGCAAAGTTGGAGTCTGTGATACTGGGCCAGAGCACAGGGTCTTATTGACTATTGGTGGAGCTGAATTTTTTAAAGGTACCCAGCTGAAGCAGAATTACTATATTTACCAGAAGTCCAAATATAGCCATGCCAGATAAGGCAACAAGTGGCAGAAGGGTGATCTAGGAAGGACGAGTGAAGTACCTGCATGGTGGTAGGCAGGTTCAGACGCATTTGACAAAGGCTGAGTATAGGCTTGATGGCATTTCTTGGGTTTATGACCGAATGACGGGAGAAGGTTGTATTGTGAAAGAGGTTCTGGGACCTCAGGTTATTGTCCTACAAACTTGAGTAATCACCAAGGGAGTGAGGGAGCTCTGGAGGCTTTGTTGGGGCATTCGGGCAGTTGAGCTACTCACAACTGGGAGTGTCCAGGGGAACTCCTGCCGGTCTGAGAAGCCCTGTTTTGATATCAAATTGGATATTCTATCCAGAATTCTGATGTTTTAAAACCAGAGGTTCTTATACAAAGGGCCCAGTGGGGGACAGCCTCATTGGTAACAGGGGTTACGTGTTAGGCAGAATATCTTAGCTCATTCTTCATTTCTTTTTATGTATTTGATGGAATCAAAGTATGGTACACTTTGGGATAGCTATCATCCTATATTTCATCATGATTAGAAGATGCTGATCATATACACTGTACAAGTTTTTATTTCAAGGAATTAAGCACTGCCTGGAATGAGAGCAACCATGATGTGCAAGGATGTGTATGCATTTGTAAAGTAACAAGGGGGGAAAGATGGTGAGCAAACAATTTGATGAGAAACTGATGCAATGCACCAAAGATAAATACCACTGCCTTTTCCAATTACAACAATCATCTTGGAAAGGTAAGTAAAACAACTCCTGATCTGTGAGAGCAGGGTGGCTGCAGTGAAGGCTTGAGGGTTCGAGAGCGACACGACACACAGATCTGCAGAAGCTGTCTGACCCGGACTCGCTCAGCAGCATTTTTATTTCACTCTCCCCTTTTTCCTCCCCCCTGCCCTGTATATTGAAAAGCTACAGACAGACTCTGAACTAGGATAACAGGATGTTCTCTGCCCACAGCTCACCATCTTATCTTTACCCGACTCTAGCCAAGTTTCTTCTTTCAGTGGACTCAGCAGACCTTGTGCACTACTGCCCAATCTCCCTGTGGCAACACAGAACTCCGGGCATGCCTCCAGAGGTTTGTCGTCCCCACACTGCAGATTTAAATTTGCCCCCAACACCCAAGATCTATATTGCAGTACCAGCTGGGAAGGGGTTAATTCTTCACTGAGGGGAAAGGGAGTCAACCTGGAACTGGGATAGGTAGAGGCATACGGAGAATGGGGTAAGCAGACAGTGGCTGGATCAATTTTCATGCATTCCTATTGTGTTCTGTCAAACAAACCACTATATCTGAGAAAGAGCAACATCTCGACTCAAGATATGCACTGGCTCTGTAGTGACAGACTGAAAAAAACTATTGTAAAGACACTCATTCTGGACTCAGCAAAATTAGAGCTGACAGCTGAAAATGTGATAAACACACCTATATATTATGGATCATGCTTTAGTGCAGGACATTGGACTATACTAATTTCTGCCTTCCAGATCTACAATTGATTTATCAAAGAAAAGCACGTTATATGTAAGAAATATACAATTACATGTATGTTATTGAAGCAGGGAAGAAAACACGATGGAGCAGAGTGGGAAAAGATTTTTATTGTGTTTCCCTCAAAAATCCCTACATGTTTCACATTTATTTATTTATTTTTCACATTTATATCCCGCCCATCCCGTAAATGGGCTCAGGGCGGGTTACAACATTTTCATAAATACAATAAAATTTTAAAACACATTATAAGCATATAAAATCAATAATCATAGCTTGTTGTAGGGAGAGTCCGGCCCATTGATGTAGGTAGGTATGGCCGGTTATCAGAGGGTGGGAGACAGCAACCTCGGGGAGGCCATATGCGGACGCCTGGCGGAACAGCTCCGTCTTGCAGGCCCTGTGGAACTGAATAAGATCCCGCAGGGCCCTGATCTCGTTGGGGAGCATGTTCCACCAGGTGGGGGCCAGGGCAGAAAATGCTAGTATTGGATTAGATCAGAGATGGCCAAACTGCAGCTCGGGAGCCTCATCTGGCTCTTTCACACAATCTTATTTAATATTAATAAAAAGCAACTGTGCATATTTTCCAATAAAAACGTGTATGTAATATTTGTTCATGTCTTGCGGCTCTCAAACACCTGACGTTTATTCTGTGTAGCTGTTACATTAAGCAACTTTGGACACCCCTGGATTAGATTATACTAGTCTATATAATAGATTTAAAGCTTGTCTCCCAGAGCTTGGAAGCTCCCTATTGCCAAATGTTAGGATGTCAAAAGATTATAAAGTGAAAAGGAGTCCACAATCTTTTTCAGCCTGTGGGCACCTTTCTGCCACAGGGTTGTATAGCTTAGCTTCAGTCACACAGTGAAGATTCTTTTGCTGTATTGGCAGTTGCTGCCAAATCAACATTTAAAAAATCTGCACAGCCAATC
>NW_015200974.1:0-4369 GCF_001447785.1 Gekko japonicus | reverse complement strand
TGGCAAACCATCACAGCGGTGCTATTCTTTGGAACGGGATGGATAGCATCCCGGAGGCACTGGGTGAGATTGAAGAAAGAAATCGGACATGAATCCCAACTTAAAATCCTCCGAGAAGAACAGGCTGCCCACATAGCATCCCTTAAGGAGCAAGGTCAGATGGACCAAGAAGGATTGCGAGCTGTAATGGAGCAGAAGCAATCCGAACATGCCAGTGAGCTAAATGCCCTAAGAGGACACTATGAAGAGCTGTTAGAACAGAGGAAACTTGAGTTTCAGGATGAGATGGCCGAAGCCAAAAGAGTCACCGATGATGACCTCACCCAGTTTAAGACGGACAGAGTTAACTTGGTAATGGAAAAACAGGCTCTCGCCGACCATATTCACGAAGCTAAGCTTATGTGCACGGCAGCTCAAGAGTGAGCCGCCAAAGCCGAAGCTGCTCTGGCCAAGGTCACAGAAGAGCTCGCTCAGGCAAAATCCACTGCCAATTATCTCCTAGAACGAAACCGCAACGGTAAGGATGACGGTGGCCATCCTCCCCGCCACCGAACCACCGATGCCCTTAAGGATAAGGTCGACTCCCAACAGACTAGGAGTGCTGCTGTACATCCTCAAAGCTCTACTGAGCAGGATGAGCCTGATTTATATCAGGACCCAGCGTTATCGTCCCAGGACGAGTCTGATTTGGCGGACCCCATTCCAGTCAACCAAGTGAGCATCACCAATCAAACGGTGACTGTTGGCAACAGGGCACGGACAAAAACTGTGGTGGAAAACCGCCAATGGAGACAGGAGGAATGCAAAGCTGCCGCGGACGAACTTGGTCCTCTGACCGAGAAAAATGTTGTGCAATGGATCACCACAGCCACTACATCCTATGCAGGGTTAGAAGGAGAAGACCTCACCATGCTAGCTAGGAAGTGTGCCACTGGAAACACCCTTGCCGACATAAACTCGGCCATTTCCTCTGGAAACTTGGCCAATGCCACTAAGGACAGATGGATCGCGCACGTGATCTCTTACCTGCACCCAGACGCTGATTTGAATGAGCTATTCTATGTTGAGAAACAGGGTCCCTATGAAGATCCGGAAGCCTATCTGGCTCGGAAACAAATGCTAGCAGTCCTGTCCAGAATAGTAAATGGCAATGCCAATCCCATCAATTACAATGTTCCTGCTTTTCGGGAAGCGTTAGTACGGGGTCTAAACGGACAAGCGAAACTGTATTTGCAAGTTGAGGATCCAAGCAGAGGACCGTGGGTTGAGTTACGGAACCGTATAAGGAGAGTGTCCACTATCCTTAGAAGTGCTGGTCTTTTGAAAGCTCCCAAAGTGAGCAAGAAAAAGGACAAGGAAGAAGACCCCTCTATAATGGCAGTAACGTATGTCAAGCATGGAGCCAAGGTCTCCCCTAATGGTGCGCAAGAGAACACACCAGGGAAGTTGGCAACTCCCAGGGAAAGAAAGGACGAGGCCGCAGCCAAAATAGTCGAGGGAATGGAAATCGTGTACAAGGGACAGAGAAAACGTACCCCGGTCTTGGGTACGCCCTACCACAGCCACCCTCCTATAACCAAGTGCCACCTCCGTCCTCCTACCATCCAGTGCCACCTGCCTACCAGGGAGCACCCCCACCTCCACCCCTGCCTCCTGCGAATGCTCCCCCTGCTTTTCAGGGAGCCCCGCAGCAAGGACAGAGAAGTAAGTCCCCTCCAATAGGCATGGATCCCTTGAGATGGTATGCATGGATGAAACTGAAGGCGATAGGGTACGACATGGCCCACTTCGATCACAAACCGGATTCTTATCTCATGTAAGCCCTTGCCCAAGCGGACAAGATGTCTCACACCCACCCTTCAGTTCCAGTGTCGGAGGTTTATCCTTCTGAGCCGCTAACGCGCCAGGATAGCCCCGCTCAGGAAGACTAGGGACGCCCGGGATGCAGGCGTCTTCCCCAGGGTGTTGTGGCCAACCTTCAACCCGATCGATGGGGAAGACCCACAGTGAAAGCAGGGATAGGCGTTCCTAGGAAGAGAACCCCTGCAAAACTTCTAGTTGACACAGGCGCTGCAGCCAATGTCCTACACTCCTTTCTGGCCGAGAAGGACCAGCCCAGCCGAGACACGGTCTCCCTATCTGGTTTTGCAGGTGGCGCACGAACGGCCAAGGTGTGGAATCGCGTTCCCATTTCCGTTGGAACTTTATCCACTACGGTTACCGCCTGCACAAACCAGGGAGAGGATGACGGCATCCTAGGGGCACCCTTTTTCAGGAAACACGCTTTGACCATTGATCTGGCAAACGGCTTCCTGTGGCGGATCCCTGGAGGTCCTGCCGAGATCAATGCTGTTCATCGCTGTGCAGCCTTGAAAGCACCCCTACCAGTGGCCTCAATAACTGAGGACCCTTGGGAGAAGGAATTCCCTACGTTTGGGTGAAAGACAAAGCTGAATGTGGCACAGTCAAAGATGCCTGCGTGCTGATCACAGGGAATGATCCGAAGCCGCAGCGACAATACAAATACCCGGCAGACGCGGAGGAAGGCATTGCCAAAACCATTCAAGGCCTTTTGCAATGGGACGTCATCACACCGATGCAGTCCATTTGCAATGCCCCACTGTGGCCAGTCCTGAAAGCAGACAGAGTCACGTGGAGGATGACCGTAGACTTTAGAGCTTTGAACAAGACCACACCCCCAGTAGCCCCGATAGTGGCTAAATACAACGAGATCCTGGCCGCCATTGCTGCAGGATCCCGCTACTACAGCGTGATTGATCTCGCTAATGCGTTTCACTCAATCAGGCTGCATGAATCGTGCTGGTACAAGTTTGCCTTCACATTCAGAGGGCAACAGTATGCTTTCAAACGGACGCCTCAGGGTTTCCACTCTAGCCCCAGCATCTGCCATGCTCACGTTGTGCAGATGTGGGAGCACCTGAGACCCGAGTCAAGAAAGCAGGTTCTCTCGTATGTTGATGATGTGCTTGTACACGCCCCCACTGCTGAAGAAGTCACTGACATCACCAGGGAAGTCCTTGCTTTGATCAGAGACACTGGCTTCAAAGCCAGCCGCCAAAAGGCGCAACTCGTTCAAACGCATGTAAAGTACCTAGGACTGTCATTAGGACCTGACTGTAGAGCTCCGGACACACAGCGGATGGAAGTTATTTCACGTCTGCCTGCCCCGACTGACGTGCCATCCCTGCAAGCCTTGTTAGGGACCCTCAACTTCTCCAGGGACTTCATAGAAGGGTTCGCTGAGAAAGCAAGACCGCTCTATGCCCTGCTCAGGAAAGACGCCCCTTGGCAATGGGGAATGGAGCAACAGAAGGCGTTTGCCTTGCTCAAACAGAGCCTTGCCTCCACCCCCGCCCTGGCGCATCCCGACCCAAACAAACCTTTCTACGTCCAATTGGCTCACTCGGAAGTCAGCATTGGAGCCACTCTGACCCAATTCCAGAACGGAGCACAGCGAGTCATCGCCTATGCTTCCCGGACACTGCCTACGGTGGAGCAAAAGTTTAATCCTTGCGAGAAGGTCTGCCTTGCACTCGTTTGGGCTCTGTCACATTGGGAATTCATTATAGGAGGATCCAGGGTTGTGGTGCAAACCCCTGAAGTACATTCTCTCTGGGAGAATCCAGGATGGGCAAGTGTCAAATGCTAGGATTGCTCAGTGGACACTAGCACTGGTAAATAAGGGCGTGGAATACAAACGGGAACACAACGAGCCACCAGCTCCTTATGGTCTCCTTGTTACCGGGGAAGAGCATGTATGCCCGCTACCTGTAGTGGAACATCAGCCTTGGCCCGCTGTATGGGGCGTCCCCCTTGAGGAAGCCAAACAGATGGGATTTGTCTGTTGGTTCTGCAACAGGTCCAGCTTTCATACAAATGGCCACCCCCACACAGGGTTCGGAGCTGTCAGAGTTCAGGACCGTCACCGGCTGCAAGCCCCCGTCCGCCCCCACTCCAGCCAAGCGGCTGAGGTTGCTGCGCTGCGAGCCGTGCTGGCGTTCGAGCCCCTAGACCGCCCACTGGCAATCTACACCGATTCGGATTGGACTGCTAAGGCCGCCACAGTTTGGCTCCCGCACTGGGAAAAACAGCAGTGGGAAAATGCCGAAGGCAAAGCTGTGGCTCATTCGGTGTTGTGGCAGGATGTAGCTAGAATTTTGCACAACTGCACAGCCCCCACTCACATTACCCACGTGAAGGGACACCAAAAGGCGAGCTCAGAGACAGCCTACTGGAATCACTTCGCTGATTGCCTAGCTAAGGAAGCAGCCCTGAGGGATCTAGGCTCAGACCCTCCCAGACCCTCGGACTCGCCCGGTACCTCAGCCCCGCCTGAGGAGGGTGACTG
>NW_015200973.1:0-4812 GCF_001447785.1 Gekko japonicus | reverse complement strand
ACTGTGCGACTGAACAACAACAAATATTCGTTCAGTAATTTGTTGTTCAGACATCTGTTCTTTAAAGACATTGAGCTGTTCCAGCAGAGGGCGCATGACCTCTGTCATCGCCTTCGTCATCTCACTGGTCGTTTCCGGCACCTTCAGGGACTCTAGTTTCGCTTTTTAAAGTTTCTCTTTGTCTCTGTCCCTCTTCCCCACCATCTTTTTCTCGTTTGTTTGCTTTCACAATAAATTTTAAAGTCTCTGAATATGCGCTTATCTGTATAGCTCGATGAATGAATACTTCTGGGCAATTTCTTGTTTATTCTTCCACTCCCTCCCCTTTCACTCAATGATTTATGGGCATGGAAGGTCCCACCACTCGCTTCTGCCGTTTCGCCGCTTCGGGTAAGGAGTGTCTTTTCGTTTAAAAATCAGTTCTCATTTGACTCACGTTCATAGTTGGTCTTCCGACCCCTCTTCATTCATCATTTCAAATGCCTGATCTCCTGTGCTTGACCCGGCTAGCTTCACTTGTACCATCAGGTCTCTCGGCTGGACAGACCACTGGAGCAAGGGGGAGCCTCGATTCTCTGGCATTCGGCCAGAGAAGAGGCTACCCCCTCAAAGCTCCTTGGCCAGGCTCCCTTCCCCGGGTTCCTGGGGGGGTTATGAGCCTGCTCACCCCCTCCATCCGCCAGAGCACGGTGACACCCCCGGGAGGTCCGGGAGGTGAGTCCGTGAGCGTGCCGCCATCAACCGGAGTCACAGAGATGTAATGTCAGAGATCCACATGTGGCTCCCAAGCTACTGAGTGAGTATCACTGTCTTAACAGTAGAACAAAATTTGAGTCCAGTGGCACTTTTAAGACAAAGTTTTATTCTGGGTATAAGTTTTCATGTGCATGCACACTTCTTCAGATACATTGAAACAGACTTCCTCAAACCTTACATCTAGGTAGAGGGGTGTTAGTTGCAAGGAAGGACTAGTTAGAGAAGATGCATAAGTAACTGAGCAATAATAGCTGAGATTGGATTAAAGCAATTGGTAAGACCTGTGAAAAGCAACAAATTAGCATACAGATACAAGATTTAACAAACAGGTGTAAGAACTAAGTTTGAATCCAGGACTAAGACCAACAAAGTTTAATTCTGGGTATAAGTGAGAACTGAGTGACTTAGCATGTATATTGAGATAAGAACCTTATCTCTGTTAAGCCCTGGGGGTTTCATTGTCCTGAGTGTTGTAATAACTTGTAATCCAGCAGTCTTCCATTCCAGTCTGTTTCTGAAATTCCTTTGCAATAGAACAGCTACTTTGAGGTCCCCCACTGAGTGCCCTGGGAGGCTGAAATGTTCTCCTACGGGATTCTCAGTTTTGTGATTCTTGATGTCAGATTTCTGTCCATTTATCCTTTGGTATAAAGTTTGACCTGTTTGCCCTGTGTAGAGAACTGAAGGGCATTGTTGGCATTTAATAACATTTAATAACATATACAATGTTAGGAGATGAGCAAGTGAATGCACCTGAGATGGTGTAGTAGTTGGTGTTGTTGGGTCCAGTGATAGTGTTGTCTGGGTGTATGTGGCATAAATAGTCCTTTTTTATTTTGTTATGTATTAAGATAGCCACGCCAGCGCTAGCAAGGCCATGCGGTCAAACAGACCTTTGGGTCTGGAACAATAAACAGGTAGGATCCCGACGCAGACCAATGGGCTCATGCGGATCCTAGGATGGACCTATGGGGACTGGGTAGTGTAAATAGAACCTATCACTTGGAGTGGTGTGTGTGTGCGTGTGCATGGATATAAGCTGTCCGGCCAGATCATCTTTGGTTTTGGAGTATAATAAACTATGAGCTGATCACTATGCTGCGTGTCAAACTCAGTACTTTTCACTTTTCACTTATGAGTGCTGCTTGGTAAGACATCAGGCTGGTGATCTGACAGTTCATGACAGCTGCATTATCGAGCTCATACCGGTTCTTCTGACCAGAGCAAGAATGCCTGTGCCTAATGACTCAACACTGAATGCTGACTGGTGTTTGTTCACTGCTAATCTGTATGTATCTGTGAATATACTGGACTGTTTCTCTCTGCTCTCAAAGGCAGAAGCACTTTGTCAGTGCATACCAGCTTAGTGTGAATTGTGTAAATAAATGTAAATAGTTAGCACGAAACAGTTTGGACTGCTTCTTTCTATTTCTAAGACCTCACCAACTCACCGGGAGAGAGACAAGTCGAGATCCAGAGTCCACCCTCCAAGCATCCATTTTCTCCAGGGGAACTGATCTCTGTAGTTTGGAGATGAGGTGTAACTTCAGGGGATCCCCAGGTCCCACCTGGAGGATGGCCTCCCTAAGCTGGAGACACACTCCAGTTCGGCTGCATCACAGCGCCGTCCCTGCTTCCCTTTCTTTTCCTGCGAGACCGATCTTGTCACCTCGGTTTTTTGTACATGCTGTTGGCTGAGCTCGACAGCGCCAGCTTTTGCTCCTCTCGGGTTGATCTGCTCGATCTCTTGCTTGCTTTTCCAAGCAGCCCTAGGGGCCCAGCTCCACGGCCCTTTTCCACCCCCATCACGGGTCCCTTCTCCTGCGGAGGGGTTCATCGCCAGGTGAGCGTGCACGCCAACACGTTTCCGTCGTTCTCTCCCCCGTCCCCCCGTTTAATTTAACACCTAAACCAGATTACTGATCGCCGGGATACCCGGGTGCTTTCGCTTTCCCTCGCCAAAAAAGTCCCAGTTACACGTGTACTCCGGCCTCCCGCTTTGCTCCCCCTTCCCTACGTAACGCCCCAGGTAGTCTCTCAACCTCCGCTTGTCTGCAATGTGCACCCTCGACAGAAGCGTTCTTGCACCCAGCAAGCCATCTTAACGAACGATGCAACCGTTCATAGGGACGGGTGTTAAAAAGTTTTCCCCCACAGTCTTACCCGGCGGTGCAGTGTCCTGTCTCCGGCCGGCCATGAAGCCTCCACTCTCGAAATCAACACGAAAGTGATCAGAGTTGTTATGTTACGATGTATAGGTACGTGAGTCTGCTCTGACCGCTACACGAATGAAGCACAAGTTTTCGCAGTGCAACACGGTTGCCCCGCCCTCCCCTCTCCTTATTTAACTTCGTCGCAAGAGGTGTGGTCTGCCTAATATCTATTTTTATCTCCCGGTTCTTTCCGAGTACTAGCAAACTGTAATCCACAACACATTCTCACGGGATTTCTTAGCAGGAGAGGGTGCTTCACAAGCTTGTTTTTACCACCCCGCCATAAATTCCAGCATAATTTACACTCCCGTGGCGCCAAGAATTGGCACTCTTGCAACTGACTGCTTAAAGATGCGTTCACTCCCACGTGGAAAAAGCATCGTACTCCATCCGGCTGCGCTCTCTTTCCAGGGAGCCCACCCCATACACGCCTCTTGTCGTAGTAGCCAGTGATTAGCTGCACAGGAGAATCAGGGTCACTAATTCGGTCACTTTGCTTTTCGAGACACGTGGTTCCCTTTTAAAAAAAAGATTCAGGCGGGTAGCCGAGTGGGTCAGAAGCAGCAGAACGAAGTCTGAAGGGTCAACGTCGTCGCTGGGAGTCTAGAGCCGGCGTTTGTAGATCTGGCTTGAGTAGGTACTGGAGGTGAAGCTTGTTTGGGAGGATGATGTAGTAGCTGTGGTTCTTAATAACCCCCCCAACCCCCCCCCAAACAAACCCAGAGCTGCTGGGATTTAGATGTTCCCGAAAACCATTTTTAAAATCCCAGCAATGTAAAAAAATGTGACTCGGAAGTGTCTCCTAAAATAAAAGGTCACGCTTGGCTTTCCTCTGCCTCACTGCGGGATGCCAGCCTCCAGGTGGGACCTGGGGATCCCCCTCTGGAATTACAATGTATCTCCACACCACCGGGATCAGTTCCCCTGGAGAAAATGGCTGCTTTAGAAGGTGGACTCTGTGGCATTATACTCCACTGAGGAGGTCCCTGCCCTCCCAAATCTCCAGGGGTTTCCCAACCTGGATCTGGCAACCCTGCCTATCCCCTGATCCCTTGCCAGGGGGAACCAACCTAGGGAGTCTACTGGAGCAGGAGGACCTTTTGCGTCTACAGGGTGAGAGGAATTGCCTCACTTGGTATTTCCTGCACTCTGATCCTAACGGGACAACTAGAGCGACCAGTTTAAAAGCTGGCAGCTCCCAACAGTTTGTGATTTTCTCTCTCTTCCATGGCAGCTATTTTGTGCCACCTACCCTTTCTCAGAACGTCAGCAAAGACCTCCTGGCCCATGGGAATGCAGTAGTAAAGCCTGAGTGTTTTGCTGGTGTTATGGGAATGGAGTGTATTCCTATGGCCCTAGGAAGGAACTGACTCCAGCAGAGCGATGTTTATTTTGTATTCAAGTTCACTTTTCACACAGAATTCATCCAAGGCAGTGTATATGGGGTATATGATTATGTCCCTCCCCAGTTTTATTTTCTCAGCATTTCTGTGACTCTGAGAGAAAAAATAACCATCCAAAAAGTGCTCTGTGAGGGTGGAGGGAGGCTGGCTTTGGAGTGTGAGAGGAGCACTCTGGACATGTCCTGAGGCACTTCTTCATGCCAAGCAGATGCTCTGCCACTGAACCACTGCCCTCCTCAGAGAAGGCAGGTGTGTGGGGTTGCTGGCGTGTCTGTGGGAACAGAGAGAGGGAGAAGGCAGACAGGGCTTCCGGAGTTCACGGAAGCACCTTGGGGTGAAAGTCTCTTTTCCATCCAGGTATCAGCTGTGGAGTAGGGGACCTAATGCCCCATTAGCATTCTTTTGTTGTTGTTGTTATAAACTCTCCTAAAGAGGAGAGA
>NW_015200972.1:0-4921 GCF_001447785.1 Gekko japonicus | reverse complement strand
AATGACTGCCTGAACCTGAGCCTGTCAAAATGAACAAGGATCAGGAATGTATAGAAAAGATCCTGTGCAAGCTAGAGACATCAAAGTCACAGAGGACCTCCCGCAGATGCTCCTCTACATGCCTTCCAAGCAATGTTCCCTCTAAGCTGTGGAGTCCTGTGAGCAAAAATTCTACTTTGTGAGCTACTGGCATTAAAGATGTGAACGAGCGATTTGGCTATTGCAAAAATTAGCTTGCTCTGGAGCCATCCTTCCTGAGCTATGATAAAAATCTGTGAGCCGGAGGCTAAAAAACTGTGCGCTAGCTCACACTAACTCAGCTTAGAGGGAACCCTGCTTCCAAGTTCCTGCTTTTAAGTTCTGTAAACATTTTGATTGAGCAGAGACAGTCTGTCTGTAATTGTCTCTGCTCATGAACAAACATAAACCTCCATGGAGAGCTTGAAAGTTCCAGGAGACCTGCTACGAACCTGCCTTTGCAAAGCACAAACTGGCCAAAATTCATCATGAACTTTAGTTTGTGAGCCAGTTTGTGTCATCCCTAGCTATGTCTTCCCTGCAAAGTGGGCATTCTGACTGACTCTAATTTAATTGCACTTTAGGACAGCTGCCAGGCTCAATCTGTAGACTCATATCTTCAAATCCCTTTGTACTTTGAGGGGCAATGATGCCCATGAGACTCTCAGCCAAGAGGGGCCCCTTTTTGTTTGTTTTCCTTCTGTGGGCCCGGGAAAGAAAGAAGGGGCCCGAATTAAATTAATATCAAGAAGTATTACGTCATGCCAAGGAGGAAAGGAATACAGAGCCACTCCTCTATCAGTCATATGCATAAGCCCACCCTGAGAAGGATTCATCAAGGGCCATTTCCCCAAGGCCCCCAGAGATTCCTCTCGGCTCATCTGATCATAACCAACCACTTAGAATTCTGAAATAATGCATGGACCCAGCAGTCTCTTTCCTGTCTAAACAGACAGTAAGATTCCAGCCCTGCCCCATTCATAGCAAATGCTCAGCCCATAGATCCAAACATAGTTAACTCCCAGATCTCCCCATGGGAAGATTTTTGGGCACTACATGCAACAGGGAAAATCCCCTCCATGATAGAGACACATGTTTTGCATGCTTGCACACCCCAAAACATTACAATTTTCTTTTATCATATTCCAATGCCAACACACCCCTTTCCCTCCACATCCCAGGCAAAAGAGTATGAAAGGTTGCCTCTCAGACCCAATTTTAGTCGCTGTCTTGGAAACACCTGGTTACCCCAGCCTCATGGTTGATCTGTTGCCTCTTCTGGAACACAAACTTCTGCTCCGCTGACCTGGCACTGAGCTTTCTGCCTTTGCCTGGTCAGTTTCAACTCCCAACACAGCTTCTTGGCTACTGCAGACACCCCTCCCCCACCTTCTTGTGGAACCAGGCTCATTTGTTTTATTTTCTCTTATGGGTCTATTTAGGAAAAGTTTTGTTGTTGTTTCACTATATTGCATTTCTGTATTTTTCATCCATTACTGCATTCTTCTGTCAGTAAAAGACCCTTTTATTGAGGATTCTTTCCCCTACCTCACTTTTCTCTGAATGTTGATCTGAAGCTGCAACTCCATATACATAGGCAAAATTGTCACAAGTGTTTAAATGCCCCAAAGGGCATATGTCTGGTCTCTGTAGGCAGGGGGAAACCTCTAGTCATTACTGCCCATTCCTAGACATTACACCAATTTGGGTATCAACTAGTTGGTAATGTCTCTTCACTACCTGTTCCTCTCTTGGTCCTGGCATCTGCTCCTCCCTCCCTCAATTGGTGCATGGTTGCCAACTGGACAAGAAAAAATGTTCTGTCCATTTAATAAAAGGTTAATGAGTGGAAATGCCCTCACCTGGATAGCCCAGGGTAATCATCAGATCTCAGAAGCTAAGCAGGGTCAGTCCTAGTTAGTACTTGGATAAGAGACCTCCAAGGAAGTCTAAGATTGCTATGCAGAGGCAGGCAGTGGTAAACCATCTCTGTTCGTCTCTTACCTTGAAAATCCTATGGGTTGTCATAAGTGGGCTGTCACTTGACAATAACAGCAACAAAATGAGTGGAAGTGGGCAGCTGATGCTCTTCATGCATGAAACTAAATACCATCAATTGATAATTGCTTGTAGATCAAACTGATATTAAAGGGACAGCTAGAGGGCCAGCTTAAAAGTTGGCATCCCTTTTTAACATTCAGGACCCCAGGTGTGTCACACAGCAGGCTGGAAATTCACAGAATCATGAAGAAATAGGCATGAGGATCCAGTGAGATGTAGTGGTTAGTATTCTGTGCAGATTCCTATGTTCAGAAACATAACAGTGGCTATGGAATAGTATCTCTGTTCACACCCTGCCTGCCTCTCCTGCGCTATTCTGCTGCCTTCTTACCAACTGAAGAGACTGGTGACTCACACAAATGTACTGTAGTGCACACTGAATTCTCATACTTGGGCACTGCTTTTATGCACATTTTTTTTTAAAAAAAAGAGTGTGGCTCCTCACTGCTTTACGTAGTTGATATGGTGACAAGCTGTCCCATATCCTGGAAAAAGAAGACTTCAGGACAGTTACAGTAAGCACATGGATGAACAAAAGGTATTGAGGCAGACTCAGCATGGGTTCTATAAGGGAAGATCTTGTCTCAGTAACCTCTTAGTGTTCTTTGAGGGAGTGAACAAACATGTGGACAAGGGGGACCCAATAGATGTTATTTACCTTGACTTCCAGAAAGCTTTTAATAAAGTTCCTCATCTAAGGATAAAAGGACAAGTCCTCTTGTGGATCAAAAACTGGCTAATTAATAGGAAACAGAGAGTGAGTATAAATGGACAATTTTCTCAGTGGAGGGCGGTAAGCAGTGGAGTACTGCAGGGATCAGTACTCGGTCTGATGGTTTTTAACTTGTTCATTAATGATTTGGAAGTAAGCAGTGAAGTAGCTAAATTTACAGATGACACCAAATTGTTCAGGGTGTCATCAGGGTGGATTGTGAGGCACTCCAAAGGGATCTGTCGAAGATGGGCAACTGGGCATCAACATGGCAAATGGGGTTCAGTGTGGCCAATTGCAAAGTGATGCACATTGGAGCCAAAAATCCTAACTATGAATACGTGTTGATAGGATCCAAACTGGCAGAGACTGACCACGAGAGAGATCTGGGAGTTGGAGTAGTTAACTCACTGAAAATGTTGAGACAGGGTGCGACTGCAATAAAAAAGGCCAACACTATGCTGGGGTTTATTTGGAAGGGAATTGAAAACAGTATCATAATGCCCCTGTATAAATCGATGGTGCAACCTCATTTGGAATACTGTGTACAGTTCTGGTCACCACACCTTAAAAAGGATATTATAGCATTGGGAAAGGTGCAGAAAAGGGCTACTAGAATGATGGGGCTCTTTAGCTTGGAGAAACGATGTCTGAAATGGTGACATGATCGAGGTTTACAAGATTATACATGGGACAGAGCAGGTAGAGAAAGAAGTGTTTTTCTCCCTTTCTCACAATACAAGAACTCATGGGCTCTCAATGAAATTGCTGAGCAGTCAGGTTAGAACAGATAAAAGAAAGTAGTTCTTCACCCAAAGAGTGATTAACACATGAATTCACTGCCATAGGGCCAGCAGCAGCACTAATGCAAGCCTGCAGAGCAAGCCTCCCCCAGGACTTTAAGGACTCAGCACCCCTTACAACCCTTGACAGGTGGCTGTCTCAGGTGTAGGAGGGGTAGCATGTTTGAAGGCACTGGGGAGACTAGGCTAAGGCTAAGGATTGCTAAGGCAATGCTGCTTGGGCAGCCTCCCTGATGGCATTCAATGCTCTGTCCCTGCTCCTGTACCTGACAAACAACCACTTGTCAGGTGGAGGATAGGTGGGTGGGAGTGTTTCTAAAGCCATTGGGAAGGCTGGCCCAGCAGCATTGCTAAGGTGTTTCTGCTTAGGCATCCTCCATGTTGGATTAAAGTACCCTGACCCTGCTCCTACACCTGACAGATACCAACCTGCCTCGTGTTGAGGTGGAGTGTGTTTAAAGGCATCTGGGAGGCTGGGCCAGCAGCAGTGCTAAGGCAATCCTGCTTAGCAAGCCTCCCCAACAGCTGTAAGCATCCCACCCCCTCTCCTACACCTGACAGGCAACTGTCTGTACAGTGTAGGAGGGGCGGGATATTGCAAGCCATTGTGGAGGCTGGGCCAACAGGATCACTAAGGTGTTACTTCTGGGGTGGGTTCTCTGATGGCTTTAAGCACCCTGCACCCACTGCTGCACCTGATAGCCACCTGTCAGGTGTAGGAGGTGGGGGGGGGTGTTTGAAGCTACTAGGGAGGCTGGGTCAGCAGCATTGCTGCACCTCACAGGTGGTTGGCCATTCCTCATTTCCTCAATTGTCATTAGCTCTCTGCAGTCTCCTGTAACTGTTTTTTTAACCTCAGAACACTGAGCTCTGCAGCTGACCAATCAGAGAGTGGGGGGTGCAAGGAAGCAGCAGCCTGGCAGCTACATAGGAAGCAATGGGGGGAGCACATTTTACCTCTTTTGACCCCCTTAGGGGTTGAATTTCCAAAAATCCCTTCTTAGTGAGCATCTACGTCATGGTAGGAGTGCTCTTCCCAAATCTTGTGTTTCTAGGCCCAGGGTTTTGGCCTGGGCAGTGATTTTATGGTGAGGGGACTTTCTTTTATATATATAGATGAAGAAGTGGTCCTCAGACTACAAATATGGTACAGGGAATAGTATTCTATTCTATTCTAAAACTTGTTTGCACATAATTAACTTCTGTAGTCTCAGGGACTGCTCTGTTCCCAAAACAATAGTCTAGGATTTAGAATAATTTGAACCCTCTAATGAATTGCCATTAAAGTTGACATTAGCGGCGACGCTGGGAATGATGGCGGTCGCTT
>NW_015200971.1:0-6814 GCF_001447785.1 Gekko japonicus | reverse complement strand
TGTACCTATGGGTACTTAAAAAAAAAGACGCTCAGTTTTGAGGAAGGGAGGCGGGGCTCAGTAAATAATGGGGTCTTGACCGATCCAGGTGCCCTAATCGTCTGCCAGCGCTATTAAAATAGGGTTGCCATCCTCCAGGTGGGGCCTGGAGACCTTCCAGAATTACAACTGGTCTCCAGGCTGCTTTGAAGGATGACCTCTATGGCATTGTGCCCCACTGTGGTTCCTCCCCCTCCCAAACCCTCCCCTCCCACAAATCTCCAGGGATTCCTCAACCGGGACTTGGCAACCCTACATGAAAATCTAGTGGGACACAGTATTTTAATACATAGCTGGTGGAAGGCGCCATAAGTCACAGCTGACTTGTAGCGACCCTGTAGAGTTTTCAAGGAAAGGGACGTTCAGAGGTGGTGTTGCCATTGCCTGTCTCTGCGTAGCAACCCTGGGCTTCCTTGGTGGTCTCCCACCCAAGTCCTAACCAGGTCCAACCCTGCTTAGCTTCCCAGATCTTACAAGATCGGCCCAGGCCATCCAGGTCAAGGCAAGAGACAAACAGCGGGGGTTTGCCATTGCCTGCCTCTGCATAGCAACCCTGGGCTTCCTTGGTGGTCTCCCACCCAAGTCCTAACCAGGTCCAACCCTGCTTAGCTTCCCAGATCTTACAAGATCGGCCCAGGCCATTCAGGTCAAGGCAAGAGACAAACAGCGGGGGTTTGCCATTGCCTGCCTCTGCATAGCAACCCTGGGCTTCCTTGGTGGTCTCCCACCCAAGTCCTAACCAGGTCCAACCCTGCTTAGCTTCCCAGATCTTACAAGATCGGCCCGGGCCATCCAGGTCAAGGCAAGAGACAAACAGAGGTGGTCTTTGCCATTGCCTGCCTCTGCGTAACAACCTTGGACTTCTTTGGTGGTCTCCCATCCAAGTACTAACCAGGACTGACCCTGCTTAGCTTCCGAGATCTGAAGAGATTGGGCTAGCCCGGCTATCCTGGTAAAAGCAAGAGATAAACAGAGGGGTGGTCTGTCATGGCCTGCCTCTGCGTACTGACCGTGGACTTCCTTGGTGGCCCACCCTGCGTAGCTTCCAAGATCTGAAGAGACTGGGCTAGCCTGGGCCATCCAGGTCAGGGTTTATGAACAGAGGTGATTTGTCATTACCTGCCTCTGCACAGCGACCCCAGAGGTGACCTGCCCCACTTACTCTCAGGCAGAAAAGCGAGGGCCCCCAGAAGGGGACTCCGTTGTGGGCGGGATGTGGGTAGGTGAGTGACAGAGAGCCCTGACCTCTTTCCTCACAGGGGGAAGGTGACTCAGTATTCCTATCATGCGGGAGGAAACAGGGCGAGCGAAAGGAGGGAGGGCATAGAATGGAGGGGATCAAACTCGTTCGTTACGAGGGCCAGATCTGACACGAATTTCACTTTGTTATGCCGGGCCACGTGTGCCATAAAACATAATGCCGGGTACAGGAGACATAAAATGTATGAAGGACAGCAGCCGGTAAGCTCCGAGTTGGTGTGTCCTCACTGCAAGTCCCCGTGGGCTGGGAGGGGGGTGCAGAGGAAAACCCACAGGGGCGGACCGGAGAGGCAGCCGGGCAGATGCTCCCATGATGCTTGACTGTTGCAGACGAGGTGGTTCTGTGGTGCTGAAGCCACATGGAGTGGCCCCGCCCACTCCCCCCGAGCACTCCCTCCCTTGCACCAGTCACTCGCGGGCCGCATGAGAGCCCTGGACGAGCCAGATCCGGCCCCGGGGCCTTACGTTTGACACCCCCTGATCTAGACATTAGACAGGGCGTGTTAGACGGGCTTCATGGCCTTTCTGTACCTCCCGGGCCTGTTATGCTGTGCGTACTTACGGTAAACGTAGACGAGCATCTTGATGGGCTTTTTTGCCGAGTCCTCGAAGCACACGGGCTGGAACTCCCAAACCGTTACGTTGGCAAAACTCATAGAGGTCCACCCGTCTGCCTCCTGGATATCTCCCGGGTACGAGCTCTCCCATTTCAGCTTGGTGCCATTTGCACAGGAGCTGGTACAGTTCAGGGTCACGGAACCTCCAAACGGCACGACGGGGTTCGCGGGGTGGATGCTCGGACCGCAAGGGGTGGGGTGCACTGTGAAAAGTGGAGAGGCAAAGCAATCAGGAAAAGAATTGGCGGCAGAGAAGGTCGGTGTCCATCCGTGCCAGAGAACGGCTCTTCGGCTACAGCTGCCAAGCCTCCGCTCCCAACTCACATCGCCTGCTGCAAAAATTTAGAAAGTGGAGCCTCGAGTACTTACTGGAAGTTCTTATCGGAAGTGACCAAGGGTAGCTGTAGGAATTGCCAGAAACTCTGTGGTTTTACCATAGAGTTTCTGGTGATTCCTAGCACTACCCTCTGTCACTTTGAGTTAGAACGTCCAGTCGGTAAGGACATGAGGCGGGCATTTTAAAAAAATATTTCTCCCATACCACTGTGCCTCCGCCAACTCTCCTGCTGGTAACTTAGGGTTGCCAGCTCCAGATTGGAAAATACCTGGAGAATTTGGGGGTGGAGCTTGGGGGTGGGGGGACCTCAGCAGAGTATAACATCACAGCCACCACCCTCCAAGGCAGCCATTTCCTCCAGGGGAACTGATCTCTGTCTTCTGAAGATCAGTTGTGATCAGTGTTCCCTCTAAGCTGAGTTAGTGTGAGCTAGCTCACAGTCTTTTAGCCTCCGGCTCACACATTTTTGTCTTAGCTCAGGAAGGCGGGCTCCAGAGCAAACTGATTTATGCAGTAGCCAAACCGGTCACTCACAGCTTTAATGCCAGCAGCTCACGAAGTAGAATTTTTGCTCACAGGACTCCACAGCTCAGAGGAACTATTGGTTGTGATACTGGAAGACGGCACTGCTGGCAATAATGGACCAATGGTCTGATTCAGCGTAACTTCTTCTTTCTTTCTTTTTTTTATAACACAATTTTTATTATTTGGATATATTAGCAAACAACATTACATTTTGTATACTTTCATTTCCCCATATATCCCTTTCTTCCACTCCTTCCCCCCTTTTTCATGGCCTCCCGCAATGCTCCACCCTCTTGAATAATCCAGTATAAACTTTATAAACATTCTTCACTATTACAATTTCACATCTACTTATCTAGGTAACCTTATCAATTAATATTTCAACTTCCAATTACTTATCTTCGTTTTCAGTAACTATCAAAACAAAACATATTACTTTTCGTGTCACTTTGTTTTCAATAACTATCAAAACAAAGCAAATTACTTTTCACGTCCCAATCATTTTCCATATATTCTTTAAAGTCTTTCCAGTCCTCAAGAAATTCTCGATCTTCTTTATTATTAAGTTTTCTTGTAAGTTTGTCCATAGAACTTTTTTAATCCAATCCCATTTATATGGCACTCTGTCTTGTTCGATCCAGCGTAACTTCTAATTTTTGTGCCTTTCAATGTTATCCTCTAGATGAACACATACAATACAAACAAATTTGATACAATAACCAATAAGAACAATTACAAAGACCAGAAGGGAATATTAATATTTCTATAACTCTCCCTCAAAGGGGTATATCCAGGGCTATTTTTGGGCAGGAACGCTCAGGAATGGAGTTCCGGCTGGCTTCAGAGTTGGCCACGCCCACTCCAAGGGGGGGCGGGCCAGGGCCCCCCTGGAAGGATTGGGGAGGCATTTAAATGTCTCACCGTGCCTTCCCCAGCCTGTCCCGGGCAAGGCAAGGCAGTTTAAACTGCCTTCTCTTCAAGCCAAGGAAAGGCATGGGGTGTGGCCTAGTATGCTAATGAGCTGTGCTGTCAGGGGTGTGATCTAATATGCTAATGAGTTTCTGCTGTTGGGTGTGGCATATTATGATAATGAGTTCCTGCTGGGCTTTTCCTACAAAAAAAGCCATTCAGGAACCCAATTAGTGCCAGCTGCCTTTGGGCTTATTCCTGATAAGCAATTCTCCAGGCCACTGACGAGCTGTAAAAATTAGTCCCGAATTTGCCAAATTCACTTAGAAGAGAAGAAATTGGATTTATATCCTGCCCTTCACTACCTGAAGGAGTCTCAGAGCGTCTTACAATCCCTTTCCCTTCCCCTCCCCACAACAGACACCCGGTGTGAGGGAGGTGGGGTTAAGAGAGTTTTCTTGAGAAAACAGCTCTGAAAGAACTTGTGACTGACCCAAGGTCATGCCAACAGCTGCATGTGGCGGGGTGGGGAAATCAAACCCGGTTCTCCCAGATTAGAGTCTGCGCTCTTAACCACTACACCAAACTAGCTCTTATCACGAAGAGAAAACATTCTTCTGTACAGGAATATTATTTATGTTGATGTCATTATTCCAACCATTTAGAACATGATTTCCCGATGAAGGAATTAGAAACATTGACCGGATCTGGAAGCTGTGTCAAATGGACATCTAGGTGCTTCTCTTCATACCAAGGAGGAGGATTTCTCTTCACGATAAGTGGATTTGGCGAATTTGGGACTAATTTAATGGCTCGTCATTGGCTTGGAGAATTACTTACCAGGAATAAGCCCTAAAACAGCTGGTGCTAATTAGGTTCCTGTCTGATATACCCCTTCAAGGGAGAGTTATAGAACTATTAATATTTTCTTATGATCTCTATAATTGTTCTCATTGATTATTGTATCAAATTTGTTCTATATGTGCAAAAGAGCCGCATGTGGTTCCCGGGCCGCAGTTCGGCCACGCCTGCCCTATAACCTTGAAGGGGTATATCAGACAGGAACCTATAACCTTGAAGGGGTATATCAGACAGGAAGGAAGGAAATAGATGGGTGGAGGGAGGGAGAGGTGGAAAGAAAGCAACTTTAACTTGAAATGTGTCCTCCAAGCCCCCACCCACACCCCATGCCAGCTGGCTTGGAGTGGAGAAGGGATTTAAAGAGACAAATGCCTCTTCCAAGCTGGCTGGCTGGGGGGGGGGGGGGTTAAAGTTAAAGTTGCTTTCTTTCTCTGCTCCCACACACACACATACCTCAAGCCGACCCAGGGAAGGGAACACTGGCTGGAGACGGGAAGACCAATCGGGGAGGCAGGCCTCCCCTTCGCTTCCCCAGCCGCCCTGCCGGGAGCCGCATGATATGTGTGAAAGAGACGCACGTGGCTCCCGGGCCGCGGTTCGGCTACCCCTGCCCTATAACCATCATTTCCTGGCAAGTCGGGCAATCTTCGGAGGGCTGCTGGCAGAAGGAAAGAAATGTCACGAGGGAAGTAAGAACCGTACTGGATCCGGGCACCTAGACAGAGAGCCCTTCCACCCTCTAGACAGAGAGCCAGTTTGGTGTGGTGGTTAAGTGTGCGGACTCTAATGTGGGAGAACCGGGTTTGAGTCCCCACTCCTCCACTGGCAGCTGCTGATGTGACCTTGGGTCAGTCACAAGCTCTGGCACAGCCGTCCTTGAAAAAGAGCAGTTTTTGTCAGAGCTCTCTCAGCCCCACCCACCTCACAGGGTGTCTGTTGTGGGGAGGGGAAGGGAAAGGAGTTTGTAAGCCACTCTGAGACTCCAAGTGAAGGGCGGGGTATACATCCAATCTCTTCTCTTCTTCTTTTGCGGCTTTCTCCTGGCATGGTCCAATTTCGCCATCGCTGCAGGCCAGAAACCACCGTTACGCATCATCCGTCTGCCCTGCTATCTTTGCGGAGCCGTAATCTCTCATCGCTGCAGGAACCCAGAAGTATCGATTTCAGAAATACAGGAAATGATGCACGACCCAGCAGGCCCAGCTGCGGGAACCCATTTCCCTTCCTCTCCGCTATTTTTAGGCTGGCTGTACGGTGGAGTTGCGTGTGTGCATTGTGCCAGTAAGTTGCTTCTGACATGGCAACTCTATGAATTAATAACCTCCAAAATGCCCTACCGACGATAACAGCCTCACTCAGGTCTTGGAAACGGAGGGGGCTTTGTAGCTTCCTTGATGAGGTCCATCCATCTCATGTTTGGTCTTCCTCTTTTCCTCCTGCCTTCTGTTTTTCCTAGCATCATTGTCTTTTCCAGTGGGAGTTGCAGGAAGCATTTTGTACATTCTCAAAGGTTAGTTGTGGTAGATTTTCCAGGCTGTGTGGCCGCACAAAGTCTAGCCTCCTGTTGGTATTACTCTCAGCTGCTCTGACACACAGAAATCCCCTCACCATGTTAAGGTGTGGGTCCAAGAGGGGGGAAGGGAGAAATACACATTTAAAAAACATGAAAAACCCTCAGTTTCTGATGAGGTCACTTGGTGCTGCCCAAGCGTCTGCTCTTGGATATCATGCCAATGGACAGAAAAAGGCCACAGTATTTTCCAAACTGGTCCTCACAATCTCACCCCTCTGTTCTGCTAAGTCTGAAGCATTCCTCCAGCCTAACAAACCATCATCCAACTGCCACGGCCCTTCCATTGAAGGAAGAGTCCCTTCAGTTGGAGGAAGGTTTCCAGTTTTATATGTTGTCGACAGATCAGGGCACATTGTTCTGTAGAAGTGTGGAGTTCATTAGTTGTTGTAGATTTTCTGGGCTGTATGGCCACGATCTTGGCAATGTAGGACCTGACGTTTTGCCAGCAGCTGTGACTGGCATCCTCAGAGGTATAACACAGAAGGATGGAGTACTCTCTGTGTCAAGGTGAGAAGAAAAATGGTAGGCAGGTAATTTATATCTACTCAGGAAGGTGGGGTAGGGCTGAGTCATTATCTTGTAGGAGCCCGGGGAACTCCTACAAGATAATGACTCAACCCTACCACACCTTCCTGAGTAGATATAAACTATCTGCCTACCATTTTCTTCGAGGGCATCCAATGAAGCTGATGG
>NW_015200970.1:0-5028 GCF_001447785.1 Gekko japonicus | reverse complement strand
ATTTATTTGAATGCCTGGAGGATCGGACATTTTGTTAGGAATCACCTTTCTTCATCACTCCGAGTCTGACATCCAGTCATGAGCAGAGAAGAGGAGAAAATACCCACCTGTGAGCGGGACACCGGCAGCACCCCAGTAACCTCAACATCCCCGGTGACCACGGTTCCGACATCGGGAGCTGAGGGGGGAGCAGTGCCGAAAACCACCTCACTCACTTGGCCGTTCACCCCGTCGCGGTGGATGAAGGGGGCAAAACCTGCATGGGATGATTGGACTCAATTTGATATGCGGGGCACCCGGGAGACTTTTTCGCACAGGGGAAGCGGTTTGCGAGAGAGCCTATATGATCAGGGGATGTACCAAGGAAAGGGCTTGGGCATCCTGGGCGACCAGTTTGAACTGGCCGAGGAACCCTGGGTGACTGGATGTTCGAAAGACAGAAACAGTCGCACGACCCCAGAGGAACACTGAGAAGGTTTGGAAGAACGAGTGGACGAGATCGACAAGACCTTGCAGCAGCTGATGCAAACGGTGGGAGAGGTATTCAACACACTCCCGGACATGATGGAACGGTCCATCAAAGCTGCGCTAGTAAGACAGCAGGCGCAGCCACAAGCGGTTGCTGCACAACCAGGTGCACAGCCGGTGTTACCAGCGGGCCCGGGGCAGCCGGGGCCTGGAGCACCGGGCATGCCGGGACTACCCGCACCCGGGCTTCCCCTCCCGCAACCAGCTCCGGGGAGAGCGTGACCGAAGGATCTGCTGGAGGCGACGTTCGACGGCAACCTGGAAGAGCTGGCGTTTTTTACGGTGAGGGTGCAGAAATTCGTGACCTTGCATGGGCAACTGTTCCCGAACGACAGCAGCAGGATTGATGTGATCGCAGCTCGGCTGAAAGGAGCGGCAGCGACCTGGTACGTGGGGTTGCACAACAGCCGTGGCCCAGAGCTGCAGGACCTATGAGCTTTCATGTGGGCACTGAGAACCTGATTCGAAGACGTGAATGCAGGGCAACGAGCTAAGGCATTCTTGCGCACGTTCAAACAGGGGCGCCAGTCGGTGAGAGAATACACGGCTGAGTTCCAGAATCAAGCGGCAAAACTGCAAAATTGGCCAGAACACATCTTAATCGAGATGTATCGAGTGGGGCTGAATCCAGAGATCCGGGAGACGGTACTTCGGTCGGTGGATCCGAGGTCCCTGATGGCGTGGACTCAAGAGGCGGAGAATGCAGAGAACCGCCTACAAACCTTACGGCTGGATATGGCAGCAAGCAGGGGGAAGGTGACCCAACATCAAACCCCGAAACCAAAGGCGTACCGTCCGACAGAGGCTACCCGAGATCTACGAATGAAGCAAGGGCTGTGTCTGAAGTGTGGGGAACGGGGCCACTTTGCAGCGGATTGTGGCCAACGACCCCAGAGGGAGAAGACACCAGCGCCTAACATCAAAAGCGCAACCCCAGCCAAGAAAGCAGTGGGGAAGCCTAAGTTCGCCAAAGCACTCCAAGCCGCGCCCGAAGAGGAACGGGAAGACTCTGCAGACTCCGATCCCGAGGTGCAGGGAAACGACCAGGTCCTGTTGTAAAAGGTGCACGGCAACAGGGCTTACCTTCAGAGGCGCCTATAGTGGTGAGAGAACCCCCCTCGCTATTTTTTGTGACTGTTTCGTTCATCAATCCCCTCCTGGGGACTCATGTGCGCGTTAAGGCACTGATTGACTCGGGGTGTGGGAGAGACTTGATTAGCCCAAATGTGCTTGCGGGGTTGGAGGCAGGGATCAAGAAACTGAAATCCCCAATAATTTTCACTCTGATGGATGGGGCCCCCATGAAACCCTGCTCCCATGAGACGATGCCCTTAAGGTTGGGAGCTGGAGACCATTGGGAACAGCGAACTTTCATCGTCACCCCTAATTCCCAATTTGCGTTGGTCTTGGGGGCTCCTTGGCTATATAGTCACGACCCTTACATACTTTGGGAAGAGGGGAAAATTGAATTCATGTCACCCAAATGCCGGCAACACAAATGGGAAGGGGAGTGGGGTATCCAACCGGCCATAGACTTTCCGTGCGCTTTGTTAACCCACGAAGAGCTGGCTACATTGCCTCCAGAGTATCAAGACCTGGCCCCGGCATTTGGGGAGGAGGAGGCGAACGAACTACCACCCCATAGGAAATCAGATTGCAGCATAGCTCTGGTACCAGGGGCGAAGTTGCCGAAAGGGAGAATCTATGCTATGGGGCCAGCCGAGAAAGAGGAGCTTCGGAAATTTATTGACAAAAACCTGGCTAGGGGTTTTATTCGGCTGGCCTCTTCGCCATTTGCAGCTCCCGTCCTGTTCCGAAAGAAGAAAGATGGGAGCCTGCATCTGTGTACTGATTATAAGGGGCTGAACTCGGTCTCAACCACGAATGCATACCCCATGCCGCTCATTAAAGACTTGCTCGCAGAGGCAGCAAAGGGGAAGATTTTTCCAAACTAGACCTACGTGATACGTACTTTCGGGTGCGAATAAAGGAGGGGGATGAGGGGAAAACCACATTCAACACTCCCTTGGGGCAGTTTGAATACCTTGTTATGCCGTTCGGACTTCAAGGGGCTCCTGGGGTCTTCATGAACTTGATAAATGAAGTCCTCCATGAACATTTATTTAAGGGAGTTATCATTTATTTGGACGACATTTTAATTTATTTGCAAGACCTCCCCTCACATGTCAAATTGGTCAGAAATGTCCTCAAAACATTGCACAAGCACAAACTCTTTGCCAAACTGTCGAAATGCGAGTTTCATAAGACACACATTGATTTCCTGGGCTACCACATCTCGGCAGATGGGCTTTAGATGGACCCCAGGAAGGTGAAAGATGTGGTGGGATCCCCCGAGAACCCGTAGGCAACTCCAAGCGTTCTTAGGATTTTCCAATTTTTACCGCGGGTTCATCAAAGGCTTTGCCCAAATTGCGTTGCCACTAACTGACTTGTTAAAGACTAAAGGGAAGGGGTTCGATGCTACGAGACCAGGGGCACCACTTAAGTGGTCGGCGGAGTGTGACAAGGCATTTCGGTGCTTGAAGGCACTATTCACTTCTGAACCGGTCCTAGCACACCCTGATGAAACAAAAAAATTTATTGTTCAAACTGATGCTTCTGATGTGGCTATGGGAGCGGCTATATTACAGATGGGGGAGGATGGACTATTACACCCGCTTGCCTATGTGTCAAAAAAGTTTTCTAAATCTGAACATCACTGGTCTGTGTGGGAGAAGGAGGCTTCTGCCATCCGGTTGGCGCTGTGCTCCTGGCGCCACTGGCTCGAGGGAGCGACGGTCCCGTTTGAAGTCTGGACTGATCATAAAAACCTGGAAACTCTCAAACCGCCCAAATGCTTGAACGCAAAACAGCTACGCTGGGCGGACTTCTTCTCTAAATTTCAGTTCACGTTACACCATTTTCCCGGCTCGGCCAACTCGCTGGCCGACGGCTTGCTCTGCCTCCCGCAGCATGCGAGTCAACAGGACGTCATTGTTGACTCGCTGTTCACACCCGCCCAATTGGGTGGAGCGGTGGTTACCCGCAGCCAAGCAAAAGCGGTTCCCACGCCTACTTCTTCTCCTGTAATCCCCCCTCCCCCTCCGTCTGACACTTGGCGAGACCGCTATAGTGAAAGCTTCTCTAACAAAGACGAGGCTATAATGGGGGGGGGGGCACCGGATTGCAAACGGGAGCCCGATGGGATGTGGTATGCTAATGACAAACTGTATGTGCCCATTTCACTTTGGCAGGAAGTGATGGAAGCAGTCACGTATGTGGCCACGTATGTGCAAGGATTTGCTGGACTTTGTGCGCACCTGTCAAGTGTGTGCACTTACCAAGCCGCGGGGGGGGGGGAAACCCCGGGCTTTTGAAACCGTTGCCTACCCCTGGTAGACCTTGGGAGGTTATTTCTATGGACTTTATTACTGACTTACCCGTCAGTAAGGGTAAAACAGTTATTTGGGTGGTGGTTGATTTGTTTTCTAAACAAGCCCATTTCATTCCGTTCCCTTCTTTACCCACTGCACGGGCGTTAGCTAAAGCTTTTTTCACACACATTGTACGCCTCCATATGTTACCATCTAAAGTGGTGTCCGACAGAGGGACCCAGTTCGTTTCTAAATTTTGGAAAGAACTCATGAGCATTATGGGGGTGGAGCAGGGCCTAAGTAGTGCTTATCACCCACAAACTGACGGACAAACCGAACGCTGTTACACGAACTATCAGCAGGATGACTGGGCTGAATTACTTCCTTTGGCTGAATACTGTTATAATAATACGTTACATGACTCTATTGGTATGTCTCCTTTTAAAGCTGTCTCGGGCTATGACAGCCCCCCTATGCCTTTTTTTGGGGGGGACGGGCCTTTGCAGAAGGGGGATGCTGGTGATTGGTGTAAATCATTGCAGGTAGCTTGGCCTTTACTATGTCAAACCTTGGAGGCTGCGAAAGCCGCCTATAAGGCTCAGGCTGATAGAGGTAGGGCGGTGGGTTGGGCTCTACAGCCTGGAGACTATGTATATGTGTCAACGAAGACTATCAAAACGCTGCGCCCCAGCAGGAAGTTGGGATGGAAATTTATTGGTCCGTTTAAAGTGCATAAGATCATCAATGATGTGGCGGTGGACGTGGAATTGCCTAAGAACTTGCGTTCCTTACACTCTGTGTTTCATTTCAGCCTCCTCAAAAAGGACACTGGAGCTTGCCCTTGGCAGTCTGGCAGGGCAACACCCCCTCCTGTGTTGGTGGAGGGCGAAGAACACTATGAGATTGCGGATATTTTGGACTCTAAATTGAAATGTGGGAAACTGTTTTATTTGGTTAAATGGGTTGATTTTGGGCCCCAACACCGGGAATGGGTGGAAGTAGGGGATATTCGGGCCCCTCATATGCTCAGAGACTATCATCGTCGTTTCCCGACCAAACCGGGAGGCCTCCCACCAAGTCCGGGAGATGGTGGGTAGGAGGTATTTTTGGGAGGGCAGTATGTCAG
>NW_015200969.1:0-4567 GCF_001447785.1 Gekko japonicus | reverse complement strand
CCGTTTTTGTTTTAACTTAAATCTTTGTGGACTTTAAAATCAAGCAACATGAATGGAAACTATGGATTTGTAAATACAGGCGTCTTTAGGATTAACGGAAGAAGATTTATCCCTGAACTGAAGGTTACAAAAGGGGGAAAAAAGCGGCCAGGAAAGAGGAAGGAAGGAGTGAAACACGGAGTAAAACTTTTTCTTCTTCGGGGTAACATTTGTTATTCTCTTGAGACAGGTATGCTGAAATTGATAAAATGACTGTTGACATGGATGGAAATATGTTAGTTGAGGAGCTAACGGTGGAACAATTTCTGAGTGTACTGAAGGAAGGAATACAAAGAGGCATTGAGCAAGCATTGGCGGGTTTACATGAGGCTCTTACGGTACCTGAGAGAGTTGAAATTCAAGAACAAGTGGTACAGAATCCAGAGAGGTCTGATGGGTGTAAACAAGAGGAGAAAGATGCAGAACTGTTATGTTTATCGACATCAAGGCGAAATAAGAAAACGACTAAAAAGAGCCAGCAGAAAAGGGAAAAGATAAGAAGAAAGGTGCAAAGACTTGTGTATGGAAAGAAGAGAAAGAGGAGAAGGGAAAGAAAGGGACAATGTATGCGAAAGATTGAGAAGGACAAAATGGCTTGGAAGCATGACTATGTGGATTCTACTAAGGAGAGATTGGAAGTGATGTACCAAATATGTAAAGGGAAAGACCATGTAGACATGCTACTAAGGAAAAAGAAGCTTCAGGTCCATAGAAGGCAAATTAAATTATATGAATTGTTATATTTATTGTGATTCTTTGTCTGATTGTGGAAAAGGGCTTGAATAGAACATCCTGATGTGAAAAAATGAATTGAATAGATTAGAGTATAATTGGATGAGGGTTTGTAATTTTGACTTAATGGGTGGTGGTATGAATTATTGTAAGTAATGGGAAAAAAGAAGGATCAGCTCCATAGAAGGAAAATTAAATTATATGAATTGTTATATATATTGTGTTTTTCTGTCTGATTGTGGGAATAAATTAGAGTATTTGGTTGTGAAAAAAAAGGAGTTGAATAGATTAGAGCCTTGTTTGATGCGGGTTAGTAGATGTGATTTAAAGGGTGGTGAGATAAATTAATGTATGTTATGGGAAAAAGTATACAAAACTGTTTGCGTTGTGGGGCTTTGTCTGTCTGTTTGTTATTCTGGTTTTTTTGTGTTACCTCTTTAAAGATCTGGGTGAAATGTGTAATTTGAAATGAATTAGGTAGGAGGCAAGTATAGGGAAAATAATGATAAAAATGAGAGGTGTGGACAGGAAGAAGAAAGTAGTAGTAGCAGCGAAGGTGGCCAAAATGTGAGGGGAAAAAAATTAGACAGAAGAAGGGTGTGATTTATAAAATAATAATTTAAAAAGTGCATAAATACATTGACAAACTTTAATTGAAATATATGAAGTGGGGAACCCAGGAAAGGAATGGAGAACATACTGTCTACTGGTGAAAGATTAACTATGAGTAGTATATCAGTTAAGGTTTGAGGACGATCCTGACTTATGTAGGGAGGTAAACAAGGAAAAATTTGAAATAATTATAAAAAAAAAAAATTTAAAATAATAAATAAAAACAAAAACGTAATATATGAAATAAGTCTTCTATGGAGAAAGAAGGGAATCAGTAGGAAGTTTGTTAGTAACCTGTCAAGAGAGGAAAATGTGTATTTAAAATGGTTGTTATATTTAATAATTTATAAAAGAGTGAAACGAAACTTAACAAATATTAGTATTGGGCGCGTGTATTTGAAAATGTCATTTATTCAGTGAGTGAGTAGAAAGGAAATTTATATTGACTTGGTTGATGTGTTGCTATCAAGATATGTATTTAAATTATAAGTAAATTAATTGGAGATATATTAAGAATATGATTGTGGTTATGTGCATGTGAAAACCCAATAAAAATATTTAAATAACAAAAGCATCCCAGCCGGGTGGCGAAGCAGCGGGGGAGGCACGGGAGCGGAGATGCCACGCAAAGTTCGGCACAAGCACAAATCCAGGACATCGTGTTATGTGGCACTTTCGTTAAACCAGGTTGTGCACTGGCTTCCGAGAAATTTGAGAAGTGTTCTTCAAAGAAATACAAACCAGATGATATCTGGACTTTATGGTGAAATAAGCCAGTGTATGAGCGGCACAAGTATTGTGATGTGATTAAAATAGACACCTTTTGGCCATTTTTATTTGAACATAGACATAACCTCAATGAGAAATTTAATTGAGATCTCAGCGAAACTCACTTCTGTGAGCTACGTTTGGAGAGCTGGAGCGAAATGGAGACTTCAGAAGATGTTACTCATCTGGCCAAAAAGATACGCAAATGTTGTGTGAAGAAACATATGAAAGTGTCTTTTGATGCAGGAAAAAAAGAACACAAAGACTGGTTTTCAGATTTAGGACCCAAGGAAAATACAGGAAAACCAAGGAGCAGAATGAGTGATTCTGAAGAGACATGAGGCCAACGGAATTCTAAAGTTGGCTATCAAAACCGTGTAGACAAACAGGAGACTCCTTGTAGTTCTACCCATCAGGTGGAAGGAGTGCACTCAGTAGAGGAGCTGAAGACTCGTGTTAAAGATGGATGCACGGCCTTGCTGGATCGTCATTTTCACAGCACTGACCAATCCTTTGCACAATTCTTGAACGTTCTGGATCCATCACAGCTTCAGCACCTGCACCTTGGTGTATAGTTGACTATGTTGTGATCATCTGTGGACATGCCACTGCTCTTCTTGGAATAGGGTGGCCTGAGGAGCTAGCAGAAGCAGAGGACCATTGTAATAAAATGATTGAACAGTATAGTGTTGTGTACAGTATGCTGTGTATACTAGAAGTAGTACTTCATCAAGTCAAATAATGGAAGAACTCATTAACTACTTAATTCAGAAAAAAACCCAGAGTGAAGACAAGAATTTTTATTCATGTTTTAAGTGAGTTTGAAGAAAAGGATTCCAAACTGCGTGATTGGATGACTCACCTTAACAAAAGGCTTGGAAGCGTCAGAAATATTTTCCTCTCATTAAACATGTTATTTTCTGCAGCTTGACCTCAACCTTATAATGGCTCTCTGGAAGGAGATGTACGATATAAAGCTGGATAGTATTCTGAGTTGTTCACCTCAAGATTGCGATGAAACCTTGAACTTCTTTTGTAACTCAGCTGTCATATACAGCGTCGCTGATTTATATGGTTGTTAGAGAATAGAGAGCATTTCCCATCTTTTCATCAATTTTTAGATGAATACTTTGATATAATGGATAATCCCTTTACTGTATTAAAGAAGCAGGAAACTGAAACTACTTCAAATAAGGGTATCCAAGTAAAAACAGAAACCGAAAGAAACCGAAGGAATCGAGGGCTGTTTCAGTTCTCTCTGGAGGAGTTGGTGCAGCAACTCAAGAGGAAGACAAGATATTTTCAGAAGAAAATGCATTAAGTTTTATGAATCCATGGGAGCCTTTCAGAATTCCAGATTACCTTTATGATCAAGTTGAGGAATCTGAAGTTTTATTTCGTGTTACTTCCAGTGGCAGTTATCAGAGAATGCTGGACAACTATCCAGACCCAACTTGTGAAAACTTGTATGAGTATTTCTCTGAAATCTTGGAAGAACATGGTCCGATGGAAATTGATAGTCCATTGTTAATTGGAGAATATGAATCATCATCATCATCAGTTTATTACGGTCAAAGACCCATCAGACAGCATACAGAATCGGAGAATATGAATATTTTCCTGTAACCAACTGTAAGATTGTAGAGGATGCTGGTGGTCTGAAATCCTTCCTGCTGTATGATGGGTGACCTTATTGGTTTGATGAAATATGCTGTTATGCTGAATGAAAATGTCGATGTCTCTGGAGTTGGAAAAAAATTAGAAATGGAGAAGATTGTTCAACTTGCCTGACTTGTCAAGAACAGAATTGCCAAAGCAAACCACGTTTTAATCCAGCCACTAAGGACTTTAAGCCTATCTCTCATATTAATAAATCATATGTGCCAATCTTTGTTTTAAAACTTGTGTCCCTCTCTTTATTTGATCATGGGCAGTTGGGGTATAAAGAATCTCCGGGAGAGGCCAGAGTGGGGGACTGAATACTGAGGTGTCCAGAGATGAAGTTCTAGACCTATTGGTGAAGTTAAAAATGGATAAGTCTCCGGGTCCCAATGGCGTACACCTGAGAGTTCTTAAGGAACTCAGATGTGAGATCATTGATCTACTATCCCGTATATGTGACCTGTCACTAAATTCAGCCACTGTACCAGAAGACTGAGTAGCAAATGTGACACCAATTTTTAGAAAGGGATCCAGAGGGGAACCGGGAAACTGCAGTCCAGTCAGCCTAACATCTGTTGCAGGCAAATTAGTAGAAAATGTAATCAAAGATAGGATTCTTAGGTGCACAGCAGAACAAAGCCTGCTGAGGGAAAATCAGCATGGCTTCTGCAAAGGGAAGTCCTGCCTCACCAACCTTTTGGAGACAGTGAGGAAGCATGTAAGCAATGGTGACCAGCAATGCTCCCTCTAAGCT
>NW_015200968.1:0-13169 GCF_001447785.1 Gekko japonicus | reverse complement strand
CTGAGACAAGAAGAGAAAATTGAAGAACTTCATTCCGATCAGAGCTCTAGTTGATCTTCGGATTGAGCTCATTTTTGAATTTAAAAAAGATAGTATGTTATATATTTATAAGTATTTTTTCCTGCAGAATGACTTCATTCCTGTGTAACATTGAAACAACTTCAAAAGTATACTTATGTGCTAGACACACAAACTCTATATATGTAACTATTTTTCCATCTGATCAATGCCAATAAAACAATAAAATATTACAAATAAAATTATAAAATATTCTCAGATTTTTAAAAATTGTTAATGCTGCAGTGCAGTATTTCTGCAAAAAAATATTGTCAGGGGAGGTTCCTCCTCTTACCTGCACTCAACAGCAGCCAGTCCAATCTTGGGCAGCAATAATGGAGGGAAGGGCTGCAGCACAAGGAAAGAGCCCCAGGAGCTCTAAGATACCAGAATATAGGAATAGTGGTCAGCCAGTGGAGTGCAGCTGGGTTCAATGTGGCAGCAAGTGTGGATGAGGCAAGATGCCTGGCTCCAGCATGACCACCCAACATGCCGAGGGGGCCTGGCAGTCCCCAGGAAATGCAGAAAAGTGCTAATGGCCAGGGAAATGTGGCTAGGGTCTGCTCAGCAGTCAAATGGCCAGCCACAGAGCACCCTGCCCAGTGTATGCTGGGAGGATGGCCATGGGAGGAAACAGGTAGCCTCAGTCCCCATAGACTGGGCCAGGTCTAGAACGTAAATCCAGGGGGAAGCCCAGGAAGGTGGGTCAAATGGGGAAAGACCCACAGGTGACCCTGTTACTCTGGAAAGCCCAGCCCCCAGAGTGATGGGAGAGGGAAGAGCCAGGAAAAATAAAGAGGATACTCTGTAAGTTGCAAAGGAGGGGTTTGGACCATGCAGGGGAGAAGGAGTTGGGTGGAAGTAAACCCCCCTCCTCTTCACAAATTTGCGGCTCTTCCAGGGCATTGTCCAGAGAAAGGGGCACTGTAGAGGGAGATGCAGTCCCAGACTCTATCTCTGTGCTGAAGGAGATGGACAAAGATAAAAAGAAATAATTTTAAAAGTGGCTAGTTCTGAAGTGATTGATTAACTTTCTTAATTATACCTCTTTCCAGAAATAAAACTTGAGACAGACCCCTGACTATATCACATAAATTCCTATTTTTGTAAAAACAACAATAACAACAAAAATTAGCATATGGAACCCTGAAACATAGGCATACATTTGGAAGAGGAGGGTTTCATAAGCATCAATATCAAGTCCAGAGTTTATTCAGCAAGACAACTGGCACACAGGTCACTCTTGCAATATTTGGATCAATGAGAGACTCCTTGTTGCATAGACCAGCTGAGCTCTGAGCAGGAGCAGGAGAGAGAGCTGTGAGAGAGGTGAGTGGGTTTCTTTTACTTGCTTTCAGCTGAGAGAATTCAGCTAAGGATATTTTGTGGGAAAACTGTGTTTAGCAGTGTGTGGAAGCACTTAGAGTTCTTGCAGAGTCCTGGCTGATTGAGTGTGGGAGAGGAACGGGCATTGTTTGACTGGGATTGCCTGTAATTGAGAGGAAGTGGAAGGGGCATTGTTTTGCCTGTGATTGAGTGCCTGGGTGAATTTGAATTTGAATAGCTGCTGCCTGACCTCTGCTGGGGGAGGCCTCTATTTAAGGAAGCACCTTGCCAGAGGCAGAGGAGACCAGCTGAGCTCTGAGCAGGAGCAGGAGAGAGAGCTGTGAGAGAGGTGAGTGGGTTTCTTTTACTTGCTTTCAGCTGAGAGAATTCAGCTAAGGATATTTTGTGGGAAAACTGTGTTTAGCAGTGTGTGGAAGCACTTAGAGTTCTTGCAGAGTCCTGGCTGATTGAGTGTGGGAGAGGAACGGGCATTGTTTGACTGGGATTGCCTGTAATTGAGAGGAAGTGGAAGGGGCATTGTTTTGCCTGTGATTGAGTGCCTGGGTGAATTTGAATTTGAATAGCTGCTGCCTGACCTCTGCTGGGGGAGGCCTCTATTTAAGGAAGCACCTTGCCAGAGGCAGAGGAGACCAGCTGAGCTCTGAGCAGGAGCAGGAGAGAGAGCTGTGAGAGAGGTGAGTGGGTTTCTTTTACTTGCTTTCAGCTGAGAGAATTCAGCTAAGGATATTTTGTGGGAAAACTGTGTTTAGCAGTGTGTGGAAGCACTTAGAGTTCTTGCAGAGTCCTGGCTGATTGAGTGTGGGAGAGGAACGGGCATTGTTTGACTGGGATTGCCTGTAATTGAGAGGAAGTGGAAGGGGCATTGTTTTGCCTGTGATTGAGTGCCTGGGTGAATTTGAATTTGAATAGCTGCTGCCTGACCTCTGCTGGGGGAGGCCTCTATTTAAGGAAGCACCTTGCCAGAGGCAGAGGAGACCAGCTGAGCTCTGAGCAGGAGCAGGAGAGAGAGCTGTGAGAGAGGTGAGTGGGTTTCTTTTACTTGCTTTCAGCTGAGAGAATTCAGCTAAGGATATTTTGTGGGAAAACTGTGTTTAGCAGTGTGTGGAAGCACTTAGAGTTCTTGCAGAGTCCTGGCTGATTGAGTGTGGGAGAGGAACGGGCATTGTTTGACTGGGATTGCCTGTAATTGAGAGGAAGTGGAAGGGGCATTGTTTTGCCTGTGATTGAGTGCCTGGGTGAATTTGAATTTGAATAGCTGCTGCCTGACCTCTGCTGGGGGAGGCCTCTATTTAAGGAAGCACCTTGCCAGAGGCAGAGGAGACCAGCTGAGCTCTGAGCAGGAGCAGGAGAGAGAGCTGTGAGAGAGGTGAGTGGGTTTCTTTTACTTGCTTTCAGCTGAGAGAATTCAGCTAAGGATATTTTGTGGGAAAACTGTGTTTAGCAGTGTGTGGAAGCACTTAGAGTTCTTGCAGAGTCCTGGCTGATTGAGTGTGGGAGAGGAACGGGCATTGTTTGACTGGGATTGCCTGTAATTGAGAGGAAGTGGAAGGGGCATTGTTTTGCCTGTGATTGAGTGCCTGGGTGAATTTGAATTTGAATAGCTGCTGCCTGACCTCTGCTGGGGGAGGCCTCTATTTAAGGAAGCACCTTGCCAGAGGCAGAGGAGACCAGCTGAGCTCTGAGCAGGAGCAGGAGAGAGAGCTGTGAGAGAGGTGAGTGGGTTTCTTTTACTTGCTTTCAGCTGAGAGAATTCAGCTAAGGATATTTTGTGGGAAAACTGTGTTTAGCAGTGTGTGGAAGCACTTAGAGTTCTTGCAGAGTCCTGGCTGATTGAGTGTGGGAGAGGAACGGGCATTGTTTGACTGGGATTGCCTGTAATTGAGAGGAAGTGGAAGGGGCATTGTTTTGCCTGTGATTGAGTGCCTGGGTGAATTTGAATTTGAATAGCTGCTGCCTGACCTCTGCTGGGGGAGGCCTCTATTTAAGGAAGCACCTTGCCAGAGGCAGAGGAGACCAGCTGAGCTCTGAGCAGGAGCAGGAGAGAGAGCTGTGAGAGAGGTGAGTGGGTTTCTTTTACTTGCTTTCAGCTGAGAGAATTCAGCTAAGGATATTTTGTGGGAAAACTGTGTTTAGCAGTGTGTGGAAGCACTTAGAGTTCTTGCAGAGTCCTGGCTGATTGAGTGTGGGAGAGGAACGGGCATTGTTTGACTGGGATTGCCTGTAATTGAGAGGAAGTGGAAGGGGCATTGTTTTGCCTGTGATTGAGTGCCTGGGTGAATTTGAATTTGAATAGCTGCTGCCTGACCTCTGCTGGGGGAGGCCTCTATTTAAGGAAGCACCTTGCCAGAGGCAGAGGAGACCAGCTGAGCTCTGAGCAGGAGCAGGAGAGAGAGCTGTGAGAGAGGTGAGTGGGTTTCTTTTACTTGCTTTCAGCTGAGAGAATTCAGCTAAGGATATTTTGTGGGAAAACTGTGTTTAGCAGTGTGTGGAAGCACTTAGAGTTCTTGCAGAGTCCTGGCTGATTGAGTGTGGGAGAGGAACGGGCATTGTTTGACTGGGATTGCCTGTAATTGAGAGGAAGTGGAAGGGGCATTGTTTTGCCTGTGATTGAGTGCCTGGGTGAATTTGAATTTGAATAGCTGCTGCCTGACCTCTGCTGGGGGAGGCCTCTATTTAAGGAAGCACCTTGCCAGAGGCAGAGGAGACCAGCTGAGCTCTGAGCAGGAGCAGGAGAGAGAGCTGTGAGAGAGGTGAGTGGGTTTCTTTTACTTGCTTTCAGCTGAGAGAATTCAGCTAAGGATATTTTGTGGGAAAACTGTGTTTAGCAGTGTGTGGAAGCACTTAGAGTTCTTGCAGAGTCCTGGCTGATTGAGTGTGGGAGAGGAACGGGCATTGTTTGACTGGGATTGCCTGTAATTGAGAGGAAGTGGAAGGGGCATTGTTTTGCCTGTGATTGAGTGCCTGGGTGAATTTGAATTTGAATAGCTGCTGCCTGACCTCTGCTGGGGGAGGCCTCTATTTAAGGAAGCACCTTGCCAGAGGCAGAGGAGACCAGCTGAGCTCTGAGCAGGAGCAGGAGAGAGAGCTGTGAGAGAGGTGAGTGGGTTTCTTTTACTTGCTTTCAGCTGAGAGAATTCAGCTAAGGATATTTTGTGGGAAAACTGTGTTTAGCAGTGTGTGGAAGCACTTAGAGTTCTTGCAGAGTCCTGGCTGATTGAGTGTGGGAGAGGAACGGGCATTGTTTGACTGGGATTGCCTGTAATTGAGAGGAAGTGGAAGGGGCATTGTTTTGCCTGTGATTGAGTGCCTGGGTGAATTTGAATTTGAATAGCTGCTGCCTGACCTCTGCTGGGGGAGGCCTCTATTTAAGGAAGCACCTTGCCAGAGGCAGAGGAGACCAGCTGAGCTCTGAGCAGGAGCAGGAGAGAGAGCTGTGAGAGAGGTGAGTGGGTTTCTTTTACTTGCTTTCAGCTGAGAGAATTCAGCTAAGGATATTTTGTGGGAAAACTGTGTTTAGCAGTGTGTGGAAGCACTTAGAGTTCTTGCAGAGTCCTGGCTGATTGAGTGTGGGAGAGGAACGGGCATTGTTTGACTGGGATTGCCTGTAATTGAGAGGAAGTGGAAGGGGCATTGTTTTGCCTGTGATTGAGTGCCTGGGTGAATTTGAATTTGAATAGCTGCTGCCTGACCTCTGCTGGGGGAGGCCTCTATTTAAGGAAGCACCTTGCCAGAGGCAGAGGAGACCAGCTGAGCTCTGAGCAGGAGCAGGAGAGAGAGCTGTGAGAGAGGTGAGTGGGTTTCTTTTACTTGCTTTCAGCTGAGAGAATTCAGCTAAGGATATTTTGTGGGAAAACTGTGTTTAGCAGTGTGTGGAAGCACTTAGAGTTCTTGCAGAGTCCTGGCTGATTGAGTGTGGGAGAGGAACGGGCATTGTTTGACTGGGATTGCCTGTAATTGAGAGGAAGTGGAAGGGGCATTGTTTTGCCTGTGATTGAGTGCCTGGGTGAATTTGAATTTGAATAGCTGCTGCCTGACCTCTGCTGGGGGAGGCCTCTATTTAAGGAAGCACCTTGCCAGAGGCAGAGGAGACCAGCTGAGCTCTGAGCAGGAGCAGGAGAGAGAGCTGTGAGAGAGGTGAGTGGGTTTCTTTTACTTGCTTTCAGCTGAGAGAATTCAGCTAAGGATATTTTGTGGGAAAACTGTGTTTAGCAGTGTGTGGAAGCACTTAGAGTTCTTGCAGAGTCCTGGCTGATTGAGTGTGGGAGAGGAACGGGCATTGTTTGACTGGGATTGCCTGTAATTGAGAGGAAGTGGAAGGGGCATTGTTTTGCCTGTGATTGAGTGCCTGGGTGAATTTGAATTTGAATAGCTGCTGCCTGACCTCTGCTGGGGGAGGCCTCTATTTAAGGAAGCACCTTGCCAGAGGCAGAGGAGACCAGCTGAGCTCTGAGCAGGAGCAGGAGAGAGAGCTGTGAGAGAGGTGAGTGGGTTTCTTTTACTTGCTTTCAGCTGAGAGAATTCAGCTAAGGATATTTTGTGGGAAAACTGTGTTTAGCAGTGTGTGGAAGCACTTAGAGTTCTTGCAGAGTCCTGGCTGATTGAGTGTGGGAGAGGAACGGGCATTGTTTGACTGGGATTGCCTGTAATTGAGAGGAAGTGGAAGGGGCATTGTTTTGCCTGTGATTGAGTGCCTGGGTGAATTTGAATTTGAATAGCTGCTGCCTGACCTCTGCTGGGGGAGGCCTCTATTTAAGGAAGCACCTTGCCAGAGGCAGAGGAGACCAGCTGAGCTCTGAGCAGGAGCAGGAGAGAGAGCTGTGAGAGAGGTGAGTGGGTTTCTTTTACTTGCTTTCAGCTGAGAGAATTCAGCTAAGGATATTTTGTGGGAAAACTGTGTTTAGCAGTGTGTGGAAGCACTTAGAGTTCTTGCAGAGTCCTGGCTGATTGAGTGTGGGAGAGGAACGGGCATTGTTTGACTGGGATTGCCTGTAATTGAGAGGAAGTGGAAGGGGCATTGTTTTGCCTGTGATTGAGTGCCTGGGTGAATTTGAATTTGAATAGCTGCTGCCTGACCTCTGCTGGGGGAGGCCTCTATTTAAGGAAGCACCTTGGCAGAGGCACGAGCCTCTGGCACGAGCCGAAGGGTGAGCTAAAGGGCTCTTTGCCTGTGGCTCTTAGCCTAGGGACTCTTAGACTAGGGGCGCTGTAAGAAGCCCAAAAAGAGCCAGAAAGACAAGGCCCTAGGCTCTTTGTCTTTCCCGTAAAATAATTTGACTTGATAACAAAACCCACATAAATACCAAGGGTTTAAAAGGGGGATTATATTTATTTATTTTAAAAGAATTATGAAGCCAGAATGCCAGCAGGGGGTTGGGGGCTATCCAGTGTTTTGCACGGAGTGTCACATGTATGACTATCTGCCCACTGGGCAGAAGTCTTGGGTGTGTCCTCGGTGCAAGGAGCTCCTGGTTCTCAGGGAACGTGTGTGCTCCCTTGAGGCCAAGGTGGCTGACCTGGAGAAGCAGAGACAGTCAGCTAGGCACACAGAAAAGACTCTCGGGGACTTGTTAGCTTCGTCCCACTCTGGATCTGGCAGCCCCGCTGCTGTCAGGGAGCATGAGGGTCTAGGGGAAACAGGGCACCATGCTGAGGATAAGGGGAATGTGCCCTCAGAAGGGACCTCTTCCCCAGCTGGTGAGCGGCTCTCCTTTTGCACCAAGGAACCATCCCTGAGCAGGGTGGGAGGGGGGCTCTTGGTAGTGGGTGATTCGATCCTTAGGCAGGTAGACAGCTGGGTGGCGAACCCGCGTACTGACCGTATGGTGACTTGCCTGCCTGGTGCGAAGGTAGCGGACATTACGCGTGTTTTAGATAGGCTGGTAGATAGTGCTGGGGAGGAGCCAGTGGTCGTGGTGCATGTCGGCACCAACGATGTGGGGAAATGCAGTCGTGAGGTCCTGGAGGAGAAATTTAGGCTGCTGGGCAGGAAACTTAGGTCCAGGACCTCCAAGGTAGCCTTCTCAGAAGTGTTACCTGTTCCACGCGCAGGGCCGGAGAGACAGGCAGAGATCAGGAGTCTCAATGCGTGGATGAGACGATGGTGTAGGGGGGAAGGGTTCAGGTTTGTTAGGCACTGGGATACTTTTTGGAACAAGAGGGAGCTGTACAGGCGAGACGGTCTCCACTTGTCCCGAGAAGGAACCAGGCTGCTGGCACTTAAAATCAAAAAGGTGGCAGAGCAGCTTTTAAACTGAATATTGGGGGAAAGCCGACAGGAGATGAAAAGTCTCTGGTTCGGGTTGGCTCATCTGAGAGAGGTGAGGGGGTACCGGTTGCTTTTCTACAGGGAGGTGGATTGAAATTGTCCACAGAGGCCATGGCTGGTGACATGGACTGCCGGACAACGACTCGAGATAGCAAGAGGAAGGATGCAGGCTTAACTTGTAAGGGAAATTACAGCTGTTTCTATACAAATGCTAGAAGTGTCCGAGGTAAAATCGGGGAGTTGGAGTGCTTGGTGTCGGAGGGAAAAATAGACATTGTGGGTATTTCTGAAACTTGGTGGGATGAGGAAAATCAGTGGGACACAGTGATTCCCGGTTATATATTATATCGGAAGGATAGGGGGGGAAGGGTTGGAGGTGGGGTAGCTCTGTATGTCAGAGAGGGTATAAAGTCTAGAAAGATTGAGAGGCTAAGTGAATTGGATTCGCTTCTGGAAGTTCTATGGGTTGAAATAGGGGGGCCAAAAGGAAACTTAACACTGGGAGTTTGTTATCGCCCACCAGATCAAAAGATAGAGGAGGATTATAAAATGATGAATGCCTTAAAGATAGCAACTAGACAAAAACACTGTGTAATAATAGGTGATTTTAACTACCCACACATTGATTGGGTCAATATGTGTTCTAGTCGGGAAAAAGAGATTGAGTTTCTAGACACTCTAAATGACTGTGCTATGGAGCAGATGGTCACGGAACCTACCAGGGGAGAGGCGATCCTTGATTTGGTCCTAAGTAACACTCAAGACCTGGTGAGAGATGTAAAAGTGATTGCACCGCTTGGAAACAGTGATCATAATGTTGTTGAGTTCATCATTTGTACAAATAGAGAATTGGCCAAAAAGACTCACACAACCATTTTTAACTTTAAAAGGGGTAATTTCTCTGATATGAGGGGACACGTGGGGAGGAAACTGAAAGGAAAAGTAGAAAGGGTCAAAACAATTGGGGAAGCTTGGGATCTATTTAAAACTACGATCCTAGAAGCTCAAAAAATATATATTCCGCAGGTTAGGAAAGGCACAAACAGGTATAGGAAAAAGCCTGCATGGTTAACAAACAGAGTAATGGAGGCTGTAAAAAGTAAAAAGAATTCCTTTAAGCAGTGGAAAGCTAGTCACAGTGAGGCTGATAAAACGGAACACAGGTTATGGCAAATAAAATGCAAGTCTGAGGTCAGGCAGGCAAAAAGGGAATATGAGGAGCATATAGCAAAAAACGTAAAAACCAACAATAAAACTTTCTTCAAATACATTAGAAACAGGAAACCAGCCAGGGAGGCAGTGGGGCCCTTGGACGACCAAGGGGTAAAAGGAGTATTGAAGGATGATAGGGAAATGGCTGAGAAGCTAAATGCATTTTTTGCCTCCGTCTTCACTGTGGAAGATGAGAAGTGCTTGCCCACTCCAGAACCACTGATTTCAGGAGGGGTGTTGGAAGACCTGAGTCAGATTGAGGTGATGAGAGAGGAGGTCCTAAAACTGATAGACAACTTAAAAACTGATAAATCACCAGGCCCAGATGGCATACATCCGAGAGTTCTGAAAGAACTCAATTGTGAACTTGTGGATCTCCTGACAAAGATATGTAATCTTTCCTTAAAATCTGCCTCCATTCCTGAGGATTGGAAGGTAGCTAATGTCACTCCCATCTTTAAAAAGGGTTCCAGAGGAGATCCGGGAAATTACAGGCCAGTCAGTCTGATGTCGATACCGGGTAAATTGGTGGAAACCATTATTAAGGAAAGAATTAGTAGGCACATAGATGAACAAAACCTATTGAGGCAGACTCAGCATGGGTTCTGTAAGGGAAGATCTTGTCTCACTAACCTGTTAGTGTTCTTTGAGGGGGTGAACAAACATGTGGACAAGGGGGATCCAATGGATGTTGTTTACCTTGACTTCCAGAAAGCTTTTAATAAAGTTACTCATCAAAGGCTCCTAAGTAAACTCAATAGTCATGGGATAAAAGGACAAGTCCTTTTGTGGATCAAAAACTGGCTAATTAATAGGAAACAGAGAGTGCGTATAAATGAACAATTTTCTCAGTGGAGGGTGGTAAGTAGTGGGGTACCACATAGATCAGTACTCAGTCAGATGCTTTTTAACTTGTTTATTAATGATTTGGAGTTGGGAGTAAGCAGTGAAGTGGTTAAATTTGCAGACAAAAAGTTGTTCAGGGTGGTGAGAACATGGGAGGATTGTGAGGCACTCCAAAGGGACCTGTCGGGAACTGGGACCTAGGGAGTCCTTGGGGAGGGGGTCTGCACAGGTGCTTCAGGAGGTTCAAAGACCTTTGTAAGGACAAAGGAAAAGTTCCTTCTATACACATTCAGCTAATGTGAAAATACATTTTCTAGGGACAATAGACTCTTCACTTTAGAGAAGATGGAGACAATCAGCCTCCACTCTCTCAAAGTGCAGAGGCTTGCAGAATCAGCATTACCTTCCATCACCTAGATTGCAGATCACTCAGAAAACTAGCAGTTCAGAACAAAGAATCTAAGCCAGCTGAACTGCACCAAGAAAGTACAGTCTGAGTAAAGCCATCATACTTAGCACAGGGATAAAACTTACTTGGTTTCCAGTCTGTTTCAATGCAAAGGATTTTCCTGTAGCGACAGACAGATACTATTCTGCATTCATAGACAATAACAGCCAATGACAGTTTTCAACTGAATACTGAAGTTCAGGTTTTGTGTAACATTGTTCTTATATTTCTATGAGGAGCTCAAAGGTTTTCCAAGGCCTAACCACCCTGTTTAGCTGGTCTCTGACTAAAAGTTAACTAATAAAGTAGCTTCTTGATTGGCTGGTGCTATGTTTTTTAATGTGATTTTTAAAAATGTATACATATCCCCAATGGGGACCCAAACATCATCAACCCTCCCCCATATTTCATCCCTACAACTACTCTGCAAAGCAGATTGGGATGACAGCGATGGACTCAACATCACCCACTTAGCACAGGGATAAAACTTACTTGGTTGGGATGACAGCGATTGACTCAACATCACCCGGTGTTATGTCCTCGGATGCTGCCTGACACCAGCCAGAGACAATAGGGGCTAGGCACCTGAACTATGAGTAAGGAGCCAATAGGGACATTGGCGGGAAGTTCAACCCCACCAATAAGATCTAGGGGTGTCCCTCCACAATTGCAGTACTTTTCATCCAAAAAGCTTCCATGGCAGAGTCGGGATCTGAGGTTGAATCTTCTAGATCCTGATCTAACCACTATACCACAGTGGTGCCAAATAATCATAATTACTACAAATATTTGTACCTTTACGGAGTTGGCCCTTATCATAGTCCACACCTCTCTAATCCTGCCTTTGTTGAGGCAGAGAATTGTTGTGATTCTGCACTAGATGCTAACTGTTTATACCTTATTTTTATTTGATGATCTGACTTGTTTATGCTACCATTGCTGGCTCCTTTCCTGGCTGCTTCTTCCTTATTCAGCTTTTTCTTTACCCTTGTTGCCTTTCCATCAATATCTGTTCTAGGCTCTCTCAACCAATCATTTCTTAAACTCATTCTAAGTTGCTTTTTTCTTCTCTTCAAGTCTGCCATCCTAGTTGGCCCAAGTGAGTCTCCGTTTAATAGCCTAAACCAGGGCAATGAAAACTAATGGGAAATGCAGTTGCCAAGTAAACTGGCCACAACCCAAAGTGAACTGATGTTGCTCCCATAATAGCATGTTATTTCCTTTTAACTTGTTTTATTGAAATATAAGCTTTTAGAGCAAATATGTTTACTTCCTTTTAGCTTAATGAAAGAAAAAAGTAATAGAATATTTCCCTTATTGGTAGACTAGGTATCTTCTATTATATTTAGCAAATGTATATAAGCTATCATGTTAATATTTTAAAGGAAATACCTACAATTAAGCATTCATTGTACAAGTACTGATTACATCAGGGTGAATGTAATGATTTGTGAATTACCATTCTTTAATAGGCTATATTTTCTTGCTTTGTGGACACCACCTAAGCCTGCATTCCTCAATAAATATCTGTCCTATATTTATTCTTATATACAAATAATTTCTGTCTGCAATGTCTTTGGTCAACATGAAATATATCCATGATAATAAAGATGTTATTTAATATAATCACATAATGGCTCCCAGTCAATTCCATATTAAAATAATCAAGTACAATAGAACTAAAGCCCACAAATATTTTAAACTCTCCGTTTTTAAAGAAAAAGAATGGTAAGAGAACCTTTAAAAAGTATCGGTAGAATGGACAAGTCTGTAAGCATATTATAAAATTAATAATAAAAACTGGGGAGAGCAACTATATAATAGAATTCAAAATAAGATATATATTGTGATATTTTAATTATTTCTTTAAAACAATTCTGGTCAGAATATGCAAAACCTAATGATTCCTAATATTCCTTTATCAGTGTTAATACTATTATTGGCATTTTTAAAAAAAGGGATCTAAGCAAAATTTCTCCCTTCCCGTTTTATTCTCATAACAACTTTGTCAGTTAGGTTAGGATGAGAAAATGAGGTAGGAGAGTGGCTCAAGATCACTCAGTGAGCTTCATGGCAGTGTGGAGATTTTGAACCTGGGTCTTCCAAATTCTAGCGTGACACTCTATTTACAAGTTTTGATATGAAAACCGAACCTCTCAAAAATCCATTCAGCTCTCTGTATGAGACCCAGAAAACAAATCAAACATGATTGAGTAAAAGATTTGACTTTTCACCATCCATAGTATCAAAAAGTAGATGGCATTAAGTGGCCTAGAGTGTTGTGCCTAGACTCTTCCTCCCTCAGAAGGATGAGTCTGGTACCCAGAAAAAATGGTGACACAGGCCACCTTCTTTCTCAGCATCTCACAAGGTCACTCACTCTAAACTCTACCCTGGTCTGCAAATAGGATCAAGATAGGTCTTACAGTCACATGAAATGTGTGCCATGAAATATTGACCAGAAGCTTGTCTAGGAAAACTGGTCTTAAAGGTGTATTGTGAAAGGGTCTGGTTTCTGGCAGCTCCCTTTCCTCTTTAAATTCACCAATGACAAAGATTGACTTCTCAGAAAAGGCAGTAAAACTAACCAACTCCCTACCTTGCCTGACCTCTCCTTAACTGCTTATTCTAAGTGCCTAGTAAAAACCATTTTAATACCGTAACACTCCTTGTAATGGTTTTCCTGTCCTAACAATTACAGGTCACTAAACAAAACAGACATTTTTACATGAATGTTACATTGCATTTGCAATTTCTGGGATGGGAACTACTGGTTGCAGTGCAGCAGCTTTCGACTGCCCGCAAGTAGCAGCCGAACCACCGATCCTTCCAGGGAGGTCCAGGACCATCTGGATCCCATTGAACCTTCCCGAAGAGGGGTTCAAGCAGGGGGCTTGAATTGAACACTCCCACTTGCGGCAGCAGGCAGACAGAGTTCAGATTTCCCCAACGCCAAGGATCTGAGCGAGCACACACAATGGCAGCCATTGGTGC
>NW_015200967.1:0-9622 GCF_001447785.1 Gekko japonicus | reverse complement strand
GGGTGAAGAAGTACTTCCTTTTATCTGCAAGTTTTACAGGAAACAAACGAAAGGCCTAAACTACCCCCCCACCCCCACTTCTGCTGATGGAGGTGCTGATGTTGGGCAAAGTAGTTTCAGGCAAATCACAGGCCCCTAATGAAGACAAGTGGTGTCAAGCTGCAAGGTCATTTGAGGCCAGGACTTTGTGGGAGTTGATTGTTCCACCCCAAATCCTATCACCGCAACACAGACCCTACACCCTCCCATCCACCCTACATCTTAATGCTAGCTGGAGAAGCGGTGAGAGTAGAAGTGAGTAAGATATCCAAGTAAAAGAGGGGCAGAGAAAAGGGACGGAAGGAAGGAGGAAGGTCACAAAAGAGTAGAAAAGGAGGAAGTATGAACAGAGCACTGAAGGCCAAACTAGATGTGCCGGCATCCACATGGCTGCCACGAGACTGCTGCCACCATTTAAAGTTCTTTAGAAATGTCACAAGGGTCCAATCCTGATCAGGCCCATGGTATGGTGCTCTTGTTCCCCACTGCATCTCTTCAAGAAGAGCAAAGAGAAAGGAACTTAAGGGTTAATGAGGAGTGTGGAAAGGATCACGCCACCCCCAGCAGGAAGCAGGGAGCACATTCTTGGGGGTCATGCTGGAGATAACAGATGCAGAGTTTAAGCAGTTCTAACGCTCATTCTTGCCAAACTAGAAAGCTCCATTGGAGAACAGGAGAAACAGAGAATCAAAGTGAAGCAAAAAATATATTGCAAGGATCCTGAAAAATAAAAGGGCACTGCGATCAGGCGCCCAGAATCGATTGGCCCTCCCGGGTCTTAAGGAGGCTAAACTGTCGACAACCAGGACCAGGGCTTTCTCGGTGGTGGCCCCGTTCTGGTGGAATGAGCTCCCAGAAGAGATCACGGCCCTGCAGGACCTTTTACAGTTCCGCAGGGCCTGTAAAACGGAGCTCTTCCGCCAGGCTTTTGGGAGCCGCCACCACCATTGGTAATTAATGGCGGAATGAGAGAGGGCCCTGGATTCTTGGAATTTCCACCAACAGCCTAGAGGACAACAACTTCCCAAGGACAACTGGAAAGGAAGATTGCGAGCTGACTGTGAGCGGAAATAATTGAATAATGGCTGCCACCATCAAATTAACAATGACTACTAGCACTTTATTACATTAGACGGTTTTAGAATTGTTTTAATTGTAATCTATGTTTTAATGTAACTCGTCTGTTTTATGTAAGCTGCCCCGAACCGGCTCTAGCTGGGAGAGCAGGGTAGAAATGTAATAAATAAATAAATATGACAACCTGCGGCTTAGACGGTAACTGCCTAAGGAATCAGAACATTGGACTTACTGTGAAGATTCCATTGGTGGTATAAAAAGCAATCTAGTTCCTGCCTTCCTAGGATGATGGGAAGAGGAGTACCTGAATGTGCCACGATATCACCTCATCTCAAATGGAAAAAAAAAGGCATTTTGTGCTGTCGCGTGTAACTTTAGGTTGTTTTTGTCAGTGATCACACTACAATAGGAGCCTTCCTATTCACTTTTTAAAAATACAATAGAAGGTTTAGAAAAATGTTCTTACTGGAAGATAGGTAGCAGGGTTCAAGCATATCAATTTAATATCCTTGCTATTAAGTGACATATTGAATCTACTCGTATAGGTGACATTTTAAGGAAATGAAGCAAGGTAGCCTAGTGAAGCTCAGTTTTACCTATGTTTAAATGCATGTTATTTTCTGTAATGTACACTCAATGTAACTTACAGCAATTTTATCTGAAAGTTCTGTTTTATACGATTGGCTATTTTTTTTCCATTAAGAGGCAACAGAGTTGTAACCTTCAGATTCCTTTTGATTAGATAACCCCGGAATTACCGTGGACAAAGTACCTCGCACACTCTGCAGGGGCCAAAGTGAGTGGGGCTGCCTTAGCCATTTTAATTTATTATTTATTTACTTTATTTATATCCCATCTCTCTCCCAAATGGGAGACCCGAAGCAGCTTACCTTGTTCTTTATTCCTCCATTTTATCCTCACAACTGTGTGAGGTGGGCCATACCAAGGGTGTGTGATTGGCCTACTGCAGGGATTAACTGAAAAAGTCATTGCCAGCAATCTGGTCCAGATTCCCAGGAAAGCGTTATACCAAATATGGCAGCGGATCACTGGAACACAGCAACTGTCATCTGACTCAGCTTCATAACCTGTGTACTGTACAGTGCACAGACATTTGAATGGCCATACATACCGATTTAAAATACAGATGTACAGGTTATGTTCACCTATACTGCTTTTTGTAGTACTTTCTTGCTTGGCTCTCACTACTAGCTTATGAGAGCCAGTTTGGTGTAGTGGTTAAGTGTGCGGACTCTAATCTGGGAGAACCGGGTTTGATTCCCCACTCCTCCACTTGCACCTGCTGATGTGACCTTGGGTCAGTCACAAGCTCTGGCACAGCTGTTCTTGAAAAAGAGCAGTTTCTGTCAAGAGCTCTCTCAGCCCCACCCACCTCACAGGGTGTCTGTTGTGGGGAGGGGAGGGGAAAGGAGTTTGTAAGCCGCTCTGAGACTCCAAGTGAAGGGTGGGATATAAATCCAATCTCTTCTTCTCTTCTTCTTCTTCTTCTTCTAAGGCAAATATTCTTGCTGCTGTTTCAGCCCTTAGAACATAAGAGAAGTCATGTTGGATCGGGCCAATTGCACATCCAGTCCAACACTTTGTGTCACACAGTGGCCAGTACCCAGATGCCATTAGGAGGTCTATCAGAGGGACCAGAACTCCAGAAGCACCAAGAATACAGGGCATCACTGCCCCAGACATAAGAACGTAAGAGAAGCCATGCTGGATTAGGCCAATGGCCCATCCAATCCGACACTCTGTGTCAGAAAGTGGCCAAAACCCAGTGCCATCAGGAGGTCCTCCAACAGGGCCAGAACTTCAGAAGCCCTCCCACTGTTGCCCCCCAAGCACCAAGAATACATAGCATCACTGCCCCAGACAGTAATTGGGATCCCACTGACCCGTAATAGCCACTGATGAACCTCTGCTCTATATGCTTATCCAATCCCCTCCATATGCTTATCCATATGCTTATCCAATAGAAGCTGCCTGTGCTTGAGGCTGCTACCACTTCCTGTGGCAGGCAAATCTACATGTTAATTACTCCTTGGGTGAAGAAATACTTCCTTTTATCTGTTCGAAACCAACTGCTCACTAATTATATTGAGTACTCACGAGTTCTCGTATTGTGAAAGGGAGGAAAGTACTTTTTTCTCCACCTTCTCTATTCCATGCATAGTTTTGTAAACCTCTCTCATGTCCAATGCTCCCTCTAAGCTGTGAAGTCTTGTGAGCATAAATTCTACTTTGTGAGCTATTGGCATTAAAGTTGTGAGTGAGCAATTTGGCTACTGCATAACTTAGTTTGCTCTGGAGCCAGCCTTGCTGAGCGAAGACAAAAATGTGTGAGCTCTAAGCACACTAACTCAGAGGAAACATTGATTATGTCACCCCTCAATCATCGTTTCTCCAAGCTAAAGAGCCCTAACCTCTCTAACCTTTCTTCACAGGGAAAGTATCTTAATCATTTTAGTTGCCCTTCTCTGCACTTTTTCCAGTGCTATAATATCTTTAAGGTGCGGTGACCAGAACTGTACACAGTATTCCAAATTGATTTGATTTTTATCCCACCCTCCCCCGCAAGCAGGGCTCAGGGTGGGTTACAACATATTATAAATTAGTTTAAGACTTAAAACATGAGTCAATACAATTTAGCTCCATACAGACGATAGCATAGGCCGTACCATCGATTTATACAGGGGCATTATGATACTGGCATATGCAATACCAGCATACAGGCAATATGGGACTGATGACACTTTTCCTTAACGACAACTCTTAAGATATACGAGTTAAATAAATCACTCGCAGTATGCTGGAGTACCATGTTGAGGTTGGCAAACCAGTAAGGTAGTTTCCATTGACAGAGGTCAAATATTCCAGAAAGTCAAAGAGTGCCATGACATAAACGTACAATCACTTTCTGTTGAAAATTTCACAGTGATCGAATTGACGGGAGGGAGAGCTACTTGCCCTCTACACTGACCGCGACCAGAGGCAAACCTATTACGGTGCAGCAAGGCTTCTACTAGCTATCTTCTATAACTAGAGCAGGGATCCCCGACATGATGCCAACTCTCCTTCTGACACCCGCCAAGTGTTTTTAGAAAGTAGGAAGGGCCAGGTGAGTCGTTTGCCCAGCAAGGCTCCTGATTGGCTAGTGAAGATCTGAATGACTGATTTTTTAAAACACTGCTTCAGCAGCAGCTGCCACCATAACACAAGGATCTTCGCTGTGTGACGGAAGGTGAGCAGCGGCTGACTCCGCCTCTTGCAGCAGCCATTGTGTGGCAGCCATTTTGTGGCTGCATCTACCATGGTGTTTCAGAATTCCAACGATGCCTGAAGCCTCAAAAAGGCTGGGAACCGCTGAACTAGAGGCATATCAAAACAGACATTATTGGTCTCCCAGTAACTCTTCTATTCTAGAAGACTTGTGTCCTGCTTTTCTACTTAATATACCAAGCATGTATTTTTGCAATTAATGAAAGAATCAAACCTGTTGTGGGATGGGGATTTTACAGCTTGAACCCAACGGCAAAGAGGTCTCATTTCTTATAGTCTCCCTCCTTATTCTGAAAGTGGGGTGACACAGAGTATAGCCTCAAAGGAAAGTTTCAACTGACTGGCAGGACAGTTCTGCAAAGAGCTCTCTCAGCCCCACCTACCTCACAGGGTGTCTGTTGTGGGGAGGGGAAGGGAAAGGAGATTGTAAGCCGCTCTGAGACACCTTTGGGTAGTGAAGGGCGGAGTATAAAACCATCTCTTCTTTTTCTTCTTCTACTTAAGAGCAGCCATGCTGGATCAGATCAATGGTTCATCTAGACTAGCATTCTGTTTCACAGAGTGGCCAATTGGATTCCTTAGATAGTTCACAAGCAGAGGGTGGTAGTCTAAGCCCCTACTTATTGCCCCCAAAGAACTGGTATTCTGACTCTGAAAATGGTGGTTCCATTTATCCATCATGACCCAATTGTTCACGTACTACTCCCTTTTAAAGCAAACTCAGCTACCACCCAGCACTACTTCTTATGGTAGTGAAGCCCATAAATTATTATTTGAGGGAACAGGTTTGTTCCCTCAATCTTCTAGCATTCAGATTCATCGGGTGGGCAAATTCAGTGGTGCTGGAGAGAAGCCTGAAGCTATTTCTCCACCCTCACAGCATTTCTGAGGCAAACTGGGCAACAGAGCCCTTTGAAAGATAGTTCCCCCAATCAAAGGAGTGACTAGAAGTCAGGTAGGGCACCCACAACCCTGCCTGTTTCATACGTGTGGTGTATTTTGGCCTTGTGCCGCCCAAGGAAGGGTGCACCAGTTGAAGTTGGCCACAGGCACCACAATGAAAGGCCACTTGAGCATCCCCAACTGTAGGTCTAACATCCAACAGCTCCAAACTACAGGAGAGCGAAATTATCTCAAAATAGGCAGTTGGTTCCGTTATCACCAAACAGAATCTCAGTCAGCCTCATCTAGCCTGAGTTTCAGCTTGCTGGCCCTCATCCAGCCCACTACCATCTCCAGGGAGTTTAGGAATACAACACTTTACATTGCTACAACTGCTGTGGCTGGTCATTAGCACTGATTGTAAAAGTGAATGGCGAGTTATACCACAAATGGTAAGAGGGAACAGCGGGTAGGTAAGACAGAAAAGGGGGTGGGCAGCACTGAAATCTTCTTTACCTAGCTTGGGAAGATTAGAAAAATCATCTCTAGCACTCAGGTAACACCTACATAAACTGTAGCATAGACAAAGTCTCAGCCTTTGTATCTAACAAATGGAATTGGTGCTGTAAGGTGGGGTGAAGGCTACGACGAGCTCTAGACAATTTTAAAAAATGATTTAGTGAAATACTTGGAGGACAAATCAGTCAGCAACTATTAGCCATGATATTTAGATGGAACATTCATGTTGCTTTTTATTTTTTTAAGATTTTCAAGTTGTCCCACTCCCTTCCTACATTACCTTGGTCAGTTCCTGGCTTGCTCTACCCCGGGGACCACCAGCCTTTTTGAGCCTGTGGGCGCCTTTGGAATTCTGGCCCAGTGTGGTGGGAGCAGCCACAAAATGGGAGGCACAAAAGGGCTGCCACAGGAAGTGGAGTCAGGCACAACATGGCTGCCACAGGAAGTGGAGTCAGGCACAAAATGGCCACCAGAGGAAGTGGAGAGGCTCAAAATGGTCACCACAGGAAGTGGAGTCAGGCACAAAACGGCAGCCACAGGAAGTGGTGTCAGGCACAAAATGGCCGCCGCAGGAGGTAGAGCAGCTTATCTTCAGTCACACAGCGAAGATCTGCTAAAGCCAATCAAATCTGTGGCCGATCAGAAGTCTTGCTGGGCAAAAGCCCCACCTGGCCTTGGACCCGTTCTAAAAGCACTTGGTGGGCACCAGGGAAGTTATCATTGGTTGCCGTGGCACCCACAGGCCCCATCTTGGGGACCTCTGCTGTACGCAGTTGCTGTGGCCAGTGAGTGCAAAAGCCCTGGGATGTTTGAGAGGCATGTGGCCCTTCAAACTATCCCTTCAATGACTATTATTTTTTATTAAATTTGTTCATCGCTCACGTGGGGGCACAACGCCATGAAAACATACAAAACGTTAAAATTCTACCGAACAGCTCCATAAAACTAAAGACCCAAATGAAATGAAATGAAAATGTGTTTTATTAAAGGATCCGGGGTGTGAAATAGTTTTGATGTAGCTCCAGATTGCTTGAGTTGTAAGTCCTCGCCCTTCTAGACTGACTCAACGATGTCCTCCCCCCCACCCACACACACACACCGTTTATAGCTGTGGGCTTCCTTCCATGTCTTGTAGCTTAGTTGATAGCAGGGCTATTTTTGGGCAGGAGCGCACAGGAACGGAGTTCCGGCTGGCTCCCAAGTTGGCCATACCCAGCAGGAACTCATTAGCATAATAGGCCACACCCAACAGCAGAAACTCATTAGGATTGGCTACATTAGGGGGTGTGTGGCCTAACATACAAAGGAGTTCCTGCTACAAAAAACGCCCTGGGTTTTGACAACAAACAAGGTAAACAGAATAACAAGCAAAAGGTGGGTGTGGCTGGATGACCACACTTCTGGTAACATGGGGGTGCGGCCTAATGTGCTAATGAGCGGTGCTGTCAGGGGTGTGGACTAATATGCTAATAAGTTTCTGCTGTTGGGTGTGGCCTATTATGCTAATGAGTTCCTGCTGGGCTTTTTCTACAAAAAGAGCCCTGAATAATAGTAAGGACAATTGTGTGCCATCTTGTCGCAACCAACTCATGGTGACGCCAGGACCATGGCGGTTTTCAAGGCAAGAGATGAGCAGAGGTGGTTTGCCATTGTCTGCCTCTGCATGGCAACTCTGGACTTCCTCGGTGGTCTCCCATCCAAGTACTGACTGTGGCTGATCCTGCTTAGCTTCCAAGCGCTGGCGAGAACGGCTACCGGGCTGCTAGCGCTAATTTGTGCAAAAACTAAAATTAAGAACAAAACCAGTGTTATCGTCACATTGTTGTATAATGAAAGCTGCCTGTATGGTTCTCGTTGAGCTTTTATAGCTCCAGAGCAAACAGCTCCAGGGAGACCAAACCATCAACAAGATAGTACATGTTTTATCTCCGTTTCTTCCCTCTCTGGCTGGCAGGGCTGCCAGAGCAGGATGGGGGGTGGGGAAGGGCGGAGAATGAATGGTGCGAGTGAAGAGCGCATGGATGAACAGAGGCTGGCAGCCGTCCTGAGCCCCTGACTGCAAAGGCTGTGCTCATTTAAGATGCCACGGATTGTACCAGCTGGCTGCTAAATCCTCCTGGCCTCACATTAACAGCCAGCCTTCTCAGCTTTCACTATAAATATCTGGTATTTTTTAAAGAGGAAACTCACTTCATGGAGGGAACAGTTCAGTGTGCCATGGAATTATTTTGCGAGTCCAGGAAAAGCTCCTCAAACGTGGATCTTAGAAACTTTTATACTAAAAAAAAAAAACCCCCCCCGGGGGGGGGGGGGAGAACAGGGACATTTAATAACCAGGACAAGAGTAGCAACTGAAGTCTAACGAAGCGTTAGCCTACTAGACAAGGTCATGCTGGCAAGTTTCACGGCCTGTCTGAAAACAGCTTTGAGTCCCCTGTCTTATCAGTCAATCTGCGCCTGCCCTCAGAAAGCACTCCAGGGTTCAGAACAAACTGATCAAGGAGTCAGAACAACGGGGGGTCTACCTTTAAATGCATTAGACGTATTCACACCTATGTTTTTTAAACAGATCAAGCAGTAATACATTAAATCGAGGACTGACCAACCCCAGGCACCAGGTCGCCATGGCACCTAAAAATTTCACTACAGAGCCTAGTATTTTCAACATTTTATTATGAGGTTTTTTTATTATGACGACAGCCAGAGTTACCTCAACATCTACAGCTTGAATAAGATTATGAGAAACGGCAGTGCTCAGTAGTCAGTTCTATGGTGGAAATAACCAGAAAACACGGTCATGATTCTGGCACCTAAGTTTTTGGACTGGCTCCTACAGCCAAAGAAAATATGTCAAGGCCTGCACTAAACTGACTTCAATTAGTGTTCATACATTCACAACTGTACTGTACATTGCCACTACAGGAGCAGAATTAAACTACTTAGCCAGGCCTTTACCTTATATTACAGAAAGTTGTAATCACCCTACATTCCAGTGAATTGAATATGGAAGATGTTGCCTTGGAATAGCTCCTTATATTCTATACAAGAGAACAGTGGCTAATACATATAATCAACATTCAGTCTTTTCAAGAATGCCAAGCAGCATTGTAGTAAACTACTACTGCATTTTCTGGCAGTAACTACACTACTGATTGAGATGGTGCTATAAAAGTACCTTTCTAGTAAAAAAAACAAGCAATATTAACTGTCTTCTAGTGTACTCAGAATCCCCCAGAGCAAGCACTTTATATGGTGCTTTTTTAACACTCCATTTCATAGTGAAGCACACATACAATTGGTGCATAATGCTTAAAAAAAGAGCTAGAACTTCTGGATGCCAGACAATCTTAGGATCTTCTGGCTATTCTACACACAATGCCATATGATAACTATAATTATTATGCATACAATTAGTTTGGAATAAACAGAAACAAAATCACAACCCAAACAAGCTACAACTATGGAAATACCAAGTCATAAAAGCACCTTCTAAATCAGGAAAGACCTCACTCTTACACAAAACGAATACAACATAGAAAAACTTTTGACTGGATCTTTATTTACTTTACTGATTTCCTCCCAACCTTCCCCCCCCAATGGAAACCCCACAGCAGTTTATGTTGTTCTCCTCTCTCCTCCATGTTATACCATATTGTGAGGTAAGTTCGGCTGAAACTACATGCTTCCATGGCAGAGTGGAAATCTGAACTTCAGTCTCCCAGATACTAGTATACCACACTGGCTACAATATACCACACCGGCTACACTTGCTAGAGCCAGTCATAAAATAAGAGGTTTAGAAGGCCAGAGCCTAATG
>NW_015200966.1:0-6957 GCF_001447785.1 Gekko japonicus | reverse complement strand
GAGAATTTGTGGGGTGATGCTCAGACTCTGAACCTTGAGCACAGCACAAAACAGGGAACGGCTCTGGTTCTGGACCTTGCTGCTCAGTTGCATCAGGGTTGAGGAGCCTGCTGAATTTCCTAATCAGGACTCATCTTTCAGCTAAAAATGTGACCGAAAGCTAAAGAGACAGAGAGGAGCATTTGCAGGTGTTCTGCCTGTGCTGAAAGCTAAAGAGACAGAGAGGAGCATTTGCAGGTGTTGTGGAGCAGGGGCATCTAAATGATGGCCCACCAGCCTATGGAACCTTCTCATCTAGCATGCAAGACATTTTTTTTAATAAATGAGATCAAAATGAGATCAAGCTAAGGTCCATGACCCCAGTGGCAATCCCATAAGTAACTGCAGGCATGCCAAAGGCATGTGAAGCCATACGAACCCAGATGCCTGTCAGAACCCACAGCTCACAACGAAGTACACACATTCAGGAACGGTTATACTTTTATTGCAAAGCTATAGATGCAGTAACACAGGCACTGTTAAGAATGGCGGCAACCCATTGAGCATAATAGGATATAGGGCATTCGTATACACCTCCCCCCCCCATGGCATGGTCCAATTAGCTACCCTCCCACGCGCGGGACCAGCTAGGGAACCGTTAGGTGGCGAAAGCTGGGAAGCAGTAGTCTCTCACGGTACATAGGAGACTTCCAGACAATACAACCTCCAACACAACCTCCTCCTGCACATCTGTTGAGATACGCATTTCAGCACAGGCAGAACAGCAGAGATAGGAATGCAATAGCAATGACCAAGACACAGAATGAACTCCCCAACCCCCATGGCAGCATAGCTGACTATGGCCCATCACTAAATGGGAGATTAGCCCCCTTTGCAGGGCCTACAGCACTGGGGGCATGGATGGCATACCAATGGAGTAGGCCCCGGGCCTGTCCTGACCTGGATGGCCCTGTCAAGCAATATCCCGTCATACCTCAAAAGCCGAGCAGGGTCAGCCCTTGTTAGGACTCGGATGGGAGACCACCAAAGAAGGTCAGGGTTGCTACGCAGAGGCAGACAACGGCAAACCACCTCTGAAAGCTCTACGGGGGTCGCCAGAAGTTGGCTACGCCTTGATGACACTTTTCACCACCACCAGACCCCGAGCCTGCCTGGCCCACCAAATGCTTTATGGCAATGTGGCCCTTGGGTCAAAAAGTTTGGATGCCCCTTTCGTAGAAGCTGTTTTCCCATAGGAACTGCATTCCTTTAAGGCAACTTGACTGCTGCAATCGTTCATTCAACTACCACCACTCAGGGGCAAGTTTAAAAGCTTGCCGACAAAGCATGTTTTTTCTGCTTCATTATTAACAGGTACTGGATGGGCCTGAATCCTGAGAGTATGATATGGGGTCTGTCTGATACCGGCTGGATCAAGTTTATCTTTGGCAGTGTGTTTGCTCCTTGGACTCAAGGGGCCTGCGTCTTTGCTCACGGCAAGCTGCAGTTTGAGCCAACAACCGTTCTAAAAGTAAGAATATCCTCATCTTCTCTGTTTGGTATTGAGCAGTCAAACAGCAAAACACAGGCTGGGACCTTCACCACCACCATTTCTATTTGCAAAAGAAAGGGAACGGCCCTTGGACACTTACCGTGAGGGGTCCTTCTCCTCTGAGGACAGGAGGACATCTCCATTGGGTTATTCCCATCGTTCCTTCAGGGAGGCAGGAAACACTTTTTTCTCCTTCCTTTTGGCGCCTTGGGAATAGCCCCGCCTCTCAGTTCAGGGACTCCGCCAGCAGTAACAAACACTAACTAGGTAACTTCCCTGTAAATAAACTTCAAAATTAGAACTATATTACATACCACCCCCAACTGTCAAACAGAGAGGGTAGGATAGACGAAGGATCGCAGCATATGCAGAGGGAAGAAAAGTTTTTAGCTCCAGCAACAAGAGTTATGAAAAGAAAAAATAGAGAGACGAAGATGAGAATGAAGAATGGGAGGGCCGAGATGTCCTCCTGTCCTCAGAGGAGAAGGACCCCTCACGGTAAGTGTCCAAGGGCCGTTCTCCCTCTGAGGCGGAGGACATCTCCATTGGGACCTCCCAAAGCAGTGTCCCCTATTATACGGGTGGGTTCTCATCTTCATCTGTTGCATCCAAAATGTGCTGGAGCACTCGTCTTCCGAAAGCTGCATCAGCTGATGCGAAAATGTTCAATTTGTAATGGCGAACAAACGTTGAAATTGAGGACCATGTCGCTGCTCGACAGAATTCATCCACTGATGCCCGATTGTCCAACGCTGCATTGGTTGACGCACTTCTTAAGGAATGCGCTGTGATTCCTTTTGGGATTTCCAGACCCCCGGCCTTGTATGCCTCGACAATACAAGATTTGAGGACCTTGCTGATGGATGACTTAGACATCCGTTCACCTCGTCTTGGTTGTGAAATATTAATGAACATATAGTCTGTCTTTCTTATTGACTCAGTTCTAGAATTGTAAATTTTTAGTGCTCGTTTGACATCCAAAGTGTGCCAAACCCTTTCCGTAGCATGCGCGGGGTTCGGACAGAAGGTGGGGAGGTAAACTTCCTGAGACCGGTGAAACAGAGAAGACACCTTAGGCTGAAACGTTGGATCGGTTCGTAGAACAACTTTGTCCTTATGAAAAATGCAAAGTGTAGATTTTATAGAAAAAGCATTAATTTCCGAGACGCGTCGTGCCGAAGTGATGGCCACCAGAAAAATGACCTTCATCCTTAACCAACGCAATTCCACCTCCTTAAGGGGCTCAAAAGGAGCTTTGGTGAGTGCTGAGAGAACCGTGTGGAGCTTCCACGTTGGAAAACGATGGCTCTGTGGAGGTGATTTGACTGTAGCGCCCTGAAGAAACAACAGGATGTGTGGATGTTTAGAAACCTTGTATCCCCCCATTAGGGGAAGTACAGTGGCGAGAGCTACCGTTTGTCTCCGCAGTGTGGAAGGTTTCAGACCTGAATCTAGGCCATCCTGTAGGAAGGACAATACCGAAGCTATAGAGGGGGATAGCGCTGCTACCCTCTTACGTTTGCACCACCGTACAAAAGCCTTCCAGGTTGTGTTGTATATCCTTATGGTGGATTGCTTCCTGGAAGCTAAAATAGTGTCTAATACTTGTGAGGAATAGCCTAATGCGATGAGTTGCCTCCGCTCAACCTCCAAACGGTTAAACAGAGCCATCCCGGATTCGGGTGTAAGATCGGACCCTGTAGAAGAATGTCTTGCTCCCTGGGAAGTGGTAGTGGTGGAAGAACGGACAACTCCCTCAGTGTCGAGAACCACGGGCGACGAGGCCAACTCGGTGCTATCAGAACTACTTGTGCTTTCTCCTCTCGAATCTTGCGGATCGTTTTGGGGATTAGAGGAATTGGCGGAAAAGCGTAGAGGAGCCCCGGAGGCCAAGGAGTGGTGAGGGCATCCGTCGCCTCCGCCCTGTGATGTCGGTATCTCGAAAAGAACCGGGGTAGCTGGTGATTCTCTGCCGACGCGAAGAGATCCACTACCGGGAGGCCGAAGTGACGCACTATCAGATCGAAGAATTTCTGGTGCAACGACCATTCCCCTTCTCTTATAGTCTGTCGACTGAGCCAATCTGCCTGAACGTTGGCCGTTCCCCTGACATGTTCGGCTCTTAGGGATGTCACGGTCCTCTCCGCCCAGGACAGGATCTTCAGTGCCTCTTGATGAAGACGCGAGGATCTCGAGCGCCCTGGTTGTTGAGGTACGCCTTTGCAGATATGTTGTCTGTCCTGACTAGGATGTGATGCCCTTGAAGTCCCTGTTGGAAGTGGCGTAGGGCAAGGCGAATCGCTCTCAATTCTAAGAGGTTGATCGGCAATCGTTGTTCGTCCGTGGACCAGGTGCCCTGGACTGGCTCCGCATCCAGAACCGCTCCCCAACCCTTCAGACTGGCATCTGTATATATCTCCTTGGGCAACGGTTTGTAATAGATCTTGCCCTGGCGTAGATTTCCTAAGTTCGTCCACCAAATGAGACTGGACTTGACTTGAGCTGGTACTTGAAGGTGCATGTTCCGACGTTGCATAATGCAAAGTTGATAAGGTCGGAGGAACCTCTGGAGATTTCTGGAATGTAGGCGGGCCCATTGAGTTAAGTCCATGCAGGATACCATGAGTCCCTGCAACTTGGCCAACACCATCAAGTTTACCGAAGAACTCTGTATCACAGATATCGTCAAGTCTCGTATCTTGGTAGCTTTCTCTCGAGGCAAGATGAGGACGTTGAGCGTAGTATCAATAATCGCTCCCAGATGCTCGATGCGGCGTGTTGGTTGAAGGCAACTCTTTTGGAAATTGACGACGAATCCATGGTCCTGTAAACATTGTACCGTTCGCTGGGTATTGCGGATGGCCTCTTACAAAGATCTCCCCCTTACTAACAAGTCGTCCAGGTACTGGAAGATGTGGATGCCTTGTTGTCTGAGGTACACCACCGGGTTGACGAGTAACTTCGTGAATACCCTCGGAGCTGTAGAGAGCCCGAAGGGGAGGGCCCTGTATTGGAAGTGACGACCATTCACACAAAACCGAAGGTACTTCTGATGGTTTGGATGAATTGGTATGTGGAGGTATGCCTCCTTGAGGTCTATTGAGGTCAGAAAATCTTGTGGTGAAAGAGTCTCGGTAATGGACCTGAGTGTCTCCATTCTGAAATGGCGTAATTTGATGAATTTGTTGAGGAATTTCAAGTCTAATATCGCTCTCCATTCCCCATTCCTTTTGGGAACTAGAAACAGGATTGAGTAAACCCCGCGGCCCCTCTCCAGAGGAGGCACCGGCTCGATCGCTCGTATATCTAACAAGTGTTGAAGTGCCTTGTTGATCAGAGAGCTTTTTATAGAACGCTTGCTGAAAGGGGACACAATGAATCTGTGTGGTGGGATGACTCGGAATTCTATGGCATAGCCGTGAGATACTATTTCTTGTGCCCAAATGTCGGCCTTGGAAGCTATCCATGTTGTTGCAAAGCGAAGCAGCCGAGCTCCCACAGGGATAGAAAGGTAGTCACGCCTGTTTGTTTTTTGTGTCCCTGTCCCCACGATCGAACTTGGGAAACGGAGTCTTGGGAAATTTGTTGCTGTTGAAGGTGTTGAAATTGTTAAAGGAACCTCTCCTGTTCTGAGGCTTGTTAGTGTTCCAGTTGCTCCTATGTTGGTCTGAACGAAATCTGGACAGCGTGTGTTGAGATCGAAATGTTTGCAAGGTCCTTCTGTCTGTGCGACGAAAATCTTTTGGCATGGCCTTCTTTTTATCTCTAGTCTCAACCAAGATTTTTTCTAGCGCGTCTCCAAAAAGAAGGTCCCCTTGGAAGGGGTATGCAGACACCATCAATTTAGACTGAAAATCTGCTTGCCAAGATCTTAGCCACAGGAGACGTCTAGCCACATTAGTCGATGCCAGAGCCCGGGAAGCGAAGGTTAATACGTCCAGGGTGGCATCCGCTGAAAAAGAAGCACCTTTTAAAATGCGAGATGCCCCCTCAAGTGGACCTCTGCTGCCCTCAGGAAGGATTTGTATGAGTTTGCGTATCCAAACAATAGATGCTCTAGATGCAATAGACGATGTGGCAGCAGCTCTCACCATCATAGAAATGGCTTCATAAATTCTTTTAAGCGTGGCGTCTACCTTTTTATCTATGGGGTCACGTAGAGATCCATGCCCGTCTTCAGAAACTAGACCGGAAGATTGTATAGCTGCCACAGGACCATCGACCGGGGGAACCTGCAGTAGGTCATTAGCATATGACGGTAGAGCATAGAGTTTCTTAACGAAGGCGGGAAATTGTCTGTTGGCTGCGGGTTTATCCCAAGCCATCCTTAGCTGTCTCTCAAAGAATTCTGGAAAAGGAAAAACTCCCTGGTCCGCAGGTTCCTCGGGGGGAAAAAACTCAGATAGGCCTTTGGACCGTGACTTAAGTTTAGGTTTAACTGCCCTTTGTTCATCAGATACAGGGGCATCTTGAATCTCTAAGGCCTTAATGGCTTTGGTAAGGAAGTAATGGTATTCCTCTGCCTTAAACAGCCTACAAGCTTGTTCAGGCATTTTTAAATCTTCGGGCTCATCGTCTGAAAGAAATTCACCCTCTTCCCTCTCCACAGCCATAGAAACCGAAGAGGTGTCATCCCTGTCCCCCCATGGATCACCCTCTCTGGTTTGAAATGTACCCGCAGACATTTTCTGCGCTGCCTTAGTGGGCCAGGGATTCGGGCATTGGGGCTGAAAGGGGGGGCCGCCCTCCTGATTAGCCCTAACTACAGTGGCACAAATATTAGAAATGCCTTCCTGCATGACCTGTCTGAACATTTGCAGCATATCCGCTGGATGAATCATAGGCCCATGCGGATCGGGATGCCCCCCCCAGGAACCAACTCCGGGTCGTGGGAACGCGGATCGGGGGTCTTACTGCCTCCATTTGACGCTGCGACACCCAGCAGACCTTCAGGCCCATCTTCGGAGCCTCGCGGTGCGGATTCAAAATGGCCGACGGGCCTCTTCGCTCTCCCGCTTTTGGCGGTTTCCTGGTCTTCGAGCGATCGGAGCCGCTTCAGTGTGCGCTGCGTCGCTGCCGCCGTTTCTGCTAGGGCCGCTGGGAGGGCACGATCAAGCCCGTAGGGCGAGTTGGCCCCACAGTCCGCCGACGTCGCGGCTCCCTCCCTCTCCTCACCGGAGGAGAAGTCGTCAGCATGGCCTTCAGCTGCATTCATTTAGCCAGCGGAAAAAAGCGCTGAGGCGCCTGTTGAAATGCCGACTTCTTGGGTTAGCTTGACTCACGCCGGGGAAAAAGGCAAGGTGAGTAATAAGATGATAGAAAGTAACTAGAAGGAGAAGAGTTTAGAATAGAAAGTAAAGATAAGCCGGAAAATTAGCTTGAAAATGAGGCAAAGCTTTGACTCTCACTGCTACTCCCTCAGAGGC
>NW_015200965.1:0-7345 GCF_001447785.1 Gekko japonicus | reverse complement strand
ACTTGACCATATTCTTGAATCCTTTCTTTAAGTTTAACGGCTACTTCCGTCAGTTGTTCCATAATAAATGCAATATCATCAGCAAAAGCTAATAGTTTATATTCTTCCCCTTTCAATTTTAGTCCAAAAATCTCTTTATCCCCTCTTATTACGTTGTTTAGTACTTCTAAGGCTAGGATAAATATAAGAGGAGATAAAGGACACCCTTGTCTAGTCCCCTTTTGAATCTTAAAGATATTTGTCAGCTCGCCATTCACCATTACTCTTGCTCTTTGTTCATTATATACAGCTTGAATCATCCTACTAAAGTTTTCCCGTTTCCACCATCCGCAGAGTCTCTGTAATGAATGGCCAAGTAACATTGTCAAACACTTTCTCTGCATCCAGGAATACTAGAACTAATTGCTTACCATGATGTATTTCATAATATTCAAGGATATTCATTAGGCATCTGAGGTTATTTCTCATCTGTCTTTTAGGTAGAAATCCCGCTTGATCATGATGGATCACTTCCATTAAAACATTTTAAAGTCTTTGAGCTAATACTGCTGCATATATTTTATAGTCCACATTCAACAAAGATATTGGCCTGTAATTTTTAACCTCTTTTTCATCCTGATTTTGTTTAAGTATCAAATAAATAATTGCCTCTTTCCAGGTATCAGGAATCTTCCCTTCTTTTCTCGCTAAGTTACATATTTCTTCCAGTTATTATTATTTGGTCTTTGAAAATACGATAAAACTTTATCGGTAATCCGTCTGGACCTGGGGCTTTCCCTTTATTCTGTTTCTTTATTGCTTCGAGAATTTCCGACTTGGATATTGATCTATTTAATATTTCCCTCTGTTCCTCAGTGGATTTTTCTATTGGATGGGTCCTCAAATATTCTTTTATATGCTCTATGTTCATGCTCAGTTTTCGGTATAGTTCTCCATAGAAGTTTTCAATTGCTTTCTGAATATACACTCCTCTTTTCTTAATGATTTAATATATGCCCCCCTTTCTTTGAAGGGGAGGTAGGCAACATGGAACTTGAGGGGCTAGATGAAGTTGCAAACACAGCATGGGGCAAGTGGAAGCCCCCCCCCCCCGGCAGCTCTGAACTGCTCCTCTGCGGCTGCTCTTTATTTCTAAAATCCTACAGGAGATCTGCTCATGGATCTAATTGGACCCTTAGTAACTATACTGCACCAGCTCCTCAGTCACCAGCTCCTCAACCTCACTTGTAGGTTATCCATCCCATCGTCCTTTACTCTAGATAGCCCAGTCACAGCTGCGAGTTTTGCAGCAGGGAAAATTAACTACTGCAGCAGCTAAGAAGAAAGGGCTGCTGCAGAGTCTCTTATCACCTCCCCAAAAGCTTTCCACTCCCTTTTTTGTTCCCTGCAGATATTTACCTTTATTCCAGGCTTCCTCCAGAAATTCTGTTACGGGGGGAGAAAAGCAACAGGATTACTCAACCACGCACATGTCCTTTCCTTTCCACGTACCAAGCCGACACCTCTCCCTTATACAAACTAAGGCCAGTATTTCGATCAAAAGCTGTTGCATCAATGTCCTTGAGGATGCAGACAGCATCTCCCCCACACTTTGCTTTCCATTACTGGCCTAGGTGTTACCCGAGTAGACTAGCTTGTGTAAACAGTGTGTAAACGTCTGCCTTAACACCTCCACCTTTTAGTCATTACCTGTCCCTGCCTCTCCACCAACCTCTTGTCAATTTCACCCATTGAAAGACAGGCTACAGAGAATGGGGGGGGGATGGATCCTGTCAATTGCGATGTGCTGCAGTCTGGTACACAGAGTCAGCCATTCGCAAGCCCTCTCCTCTGTCCGAAACCCATCTTTAAAAATTAAAACTAAAGCATCCTATTGTGCCCCTCTGCTTCTAAGAGCTACACATCCCCCTTCAAATTTTGCACAATTGCTACTGGAGCAGAGTGAGCATCACTAGAGTTCACCAAAGCAAAAAAAAAAAGGACTAAAATATTAATGAAAATAATCCCTGACTTTGGCTCTGATACCTCAAAGAGCCTTAGAGACGAAACCAGATCGTTTTAAATAAGGAACCGATCATTCTTGCAACCAGCCCAGAAGTTGTTCACTCTCGGGGATCTATGTTAAGTCCCTTCCCTGTGCTGTCTCTCCCAATACCTTCACATTTCCCCAAAGCCTTTTCTAAGGCAGGTGTCTTCACAACGTAAGTTCTGACCATCTCCTCCATCCCTGGATAGAGTTCAATATGTTGCCTCTCTTGGTTCTTCTCATACCTGGAGGAAAGAGGATTATATGGATGAAAGGGGAAAAAATAATCCTGTTCCCTTGCAAGCTTGTAGTACTGTAAAAAGAATGTTTCTTACTTATTGCTTGTTTGCTTAATCCATAGCTTAGGCTCTCATAAATTGTGCATATTGCTTTAACCTCTCAGGTCATGTTTGTCTAAGTAAGTGTTTTCAGGACCTAGGAATTCACATTTGGATTTAGGGCCTGTAATAAAAATGCCCTCTTTGACATACGAGTAACTCTTCTGCCTGGATACAGAGATAACTCTGCCAGACCTTGGTGACCTTGCTGAATTGTTTTCAGCTGGGAGCAATAAGCGTGTTCTGGTGTTGCTCATTAAAGCATTCCAGCCAATTAACTTGGCACCACCTGGCTGTGGGAGTGTGAGCCGAATAGTTTTCCATGCCCTATGTATTCTGGGAAAGAGGCCTAATGGCTGCTGGGATAGATGGTATATGATGGGATGTAATTGGCATGGTAACCCCTTACGCTGACATCACTATCTGAACTATGATTGGATATTGTCTTAACCCCAAGGAGGGGTAGGTCTCCTATAAGAATAGCTATTTTTCAATAATGGCTAGCTGGTCTGTATGACTGAGCCTATCTCTGGTCCAGTTATCCGAGCCAGCAATCATGCTCTTGACTCTTGGTACCTGCCGGACTCTATTGATCATGCCTCTGATTTCTACTGCAGGACTGCTTCTGGGACGGTAATATGCTTGCTTCAGAGTTTAGTTAGGCTGGATATGCTTAGCCATTTTGTTTTGTAATCCTTCACTAGCCTATGTTATTTTTATGTGTTATGGGCACCCAATAAACTAAAATATTTTTTATTTGAACCTTTTGTCCAAGTCTCTTGTGTTAACAGGTCTCAAAGGCTAAATCCAGGTCTTAAAGGCTAAATCCTGTTGCCTAGTCCTCGTCTAGCTACTATTACGCAAAGTCTTGTTCTGTTTTGATCTTTTGACCTGCAGCCCTATATCCTGCAGTACTGTTTTGTTTGAAAGTGCCAGTAACCTGGCCGGGAGACTTCGGTCCCTTGGTCTCCTGGCTGTTGGGAACTGTCTGAAGGGGACCTGGTGGCAGACTACCCTAGCAGGAGAGTTATTTTTGATTTTGTGTTTTAGGGTACCTCCTTAGTGAGAGGAACAGAGAGGGCCATTTCCCTCTCACTTCTGAATTCTGCCTTTTGGAAAACACTGCGGAAGGTGTGAACAACCTTTACAAGTACAAACATGTATTTATTCAAACAGTCCCCAGTTATAGAGGAAAAGTGCTACAGTGAATTATTTCAAGATCAAATCCCTTTCTGTCAACTCCACTCTCATTAGTGGGGGGGGCACTCCTCTATGTTCTCCTCCTGTAGAATAAAGAGTGTTGCATACAGCAGTCCCAAGGAATCACCATCGCATATACTGAGAGCTCCCTTTAAAAAGAGCTAAACTTAATGAAGCTTTATTATCTAGACAACTCCTGTTCATACTTCAGCAGCAGCAAGTTCCTGATGGGATGTGCATTCCGATATTAAAAAGAAAGTCATGCCACATGTATATTAACACGAGTGAATGAACAATAAAACAAAGGCAGTCAAGAATTCTCTCATTTTCTCTCCTCTAATCCACACTTTCTTCTCCTGACAGTTTAGATCATCATTTTATAGAATCTCTTCCCAGGAAAGACTTCATAACAACGTCACTGCTGGCCTTAGCTATCACCTGAGAATTCATAGCCCTAACAAAAAGGCTTCTTGGTGTCATCGAGGAACGGAAACATAACAATCAACGTCACCAAACTTTTCACAAGACAAGAACTATCACATGGTAATAAGCACAGTCAAAGACAGCTGGACTGAATCACAAAGGGGCAAAATGGGGGGGAAACATATGAGCGAGATGAGGCTCAATGGGGGGTGCACAGGTCTGGGTCATACACAAAGCTGTTTGTATACTCCTGAGATCTCAACTGAAAATTCATAGCCAAAACAAAACAAAACGCTTCCTGATGTCAGGAAATAACTGAAGTTACCGTCAAATTCAAAGCCAGTAGCACCTTAGAAGCCAACAAGATTTTCAGGGTATAAACTTTCAAGAGTCAAAGCTCCCTTTGATTCTCAAAACCTTGCATGCTGAAAATCTTGTCGGTCTCTTAAGGTGCTACTGGACTCAAACCTAACCATTCTACTGCAAATCAATATGGCTACCCTCTGAAACGGAAGCCACTATACATGGTCTTTTAAGGCAAGAGCTCTCAGGAGCCAAAAATCAGTCAAAAGTGGCTGGACTGGACTGCGAGAGGCAGAACAGAAGAAAAGATAGGAGGAAGATACAGTAAAGACCATGGAGGGGTGGGGGAATACTTTGGGGGCAGAGTCCCATGTGATCCACCGAAAGAATCTCATTATTTCAGGACTCTTTATTTTTGTCTGCTGCAGCAAAACTGTTTTTAAAAGGTGGATGATCCCTGAAGAATTTTTTTTTAAAAAAGGAGTGGGATTAAAGTTCTCCACAGCAGGGAAAAGAACAGAAAGGGTCACATACCTGTTCAAGGTGATACTGATGTCCTGAAAAGAAAAAAAAAAGTGTCTTGGCTATACAGACCAAACACAAACTGGGCTGCTTCGTATTCTAATGCTGATTCATTTCCCCCCTTTCTCCTGCACCTCCCCTTAGGAGAACCAATGAAGGCCTTTCTAAGTACTCTCTCCCTTTGTCTGAAACCCTCACCTGCAGGAATTCAGTTGCTGGCTGCTGGCATTTCTCCTCCATATCTGTGATCAGGAGGCCAAGACGCGAGATCTCCTCAGAGAGTCTGCTGACATTTTCTTCCCGTCTCTTCTGGATCTCTTTTTCTAGATCATTTAGCTTGGTCAGCCAGAAATACTCTTTCTCCTCCAGGAAGTTCTGCATTTGCTGAAAGGCAGCAACGCTCTTCAGCTTCTCTGCTCCTAATTCTCCCTATGAAAATGGACAGAAATTAGGGAAGGAGTGTAACCACTGAGGATTAGTTGAGGAAAACTAGACATGGTGTGTAACAATATATTAGCGTGGTATGTAAAAACAAGCACCATTTCTTCTGGCACTGAAGGACAGGGCTCTTTGTACCAGATCCTTAGCTACTGCTGCTCAAGAAGACAATGCGTGTGTTGAATGTGTTATGACGCAGTCATCTTTTTCAGTTGAGAATTTTATGTACTCATTTGTCTCAAAGTCCTTCAAGCCTGGCTTGTGTTACTTTAATACTGAAGTGGCAAAAGTTGGTACCATTTCTGATTTAAAACAAAAAAGACAAACCATTTACTAATTTACCTCGGCCTGTAATACATACTAGCCTGAAAGAACATTATCTATCAGTGGAACTTAACACCACATAGGTTAAATCCAATATAGAACGCTGAGTAACAGTTTTATGGATACCGTGGAGAGCCAAAAAGACAAAGGGGTCTATGTGAAACCAAGCCTGAACTTTCCTTAGAAGCTGAAATGACCAAACTAAGGCTATCATATGAGAGGACTCACCAGGAAAGACAATGATGCTAGGAAAAGTTGAAGACTTTTGGGGGTTCCATTATCCTGAGTGCTCTTGTAACTCAGCAGTCTCCCATTCTAGTCTGTTTCCGAAGTTCTTTTGCAATAGAACAGCTACTTTGAGGTCCCCTATTGAATACCCTGGAAAGCTGAAGTGCTCTCCTACAAGTTTCTCAGTCTTGTGATACTTGATGTCAGATATCTGTCTATTTATCCTTTGGTGTAGGGTTTGACCTGTTTCCTTATGTAGAGAACTGAAGGGCACTGTTGGCATACACAAAGTTAGAAGATGAGCAAGTGAATGAGGCTGAGATGGTGTAGTTGATATTAGATCCAGTGATTTGTGTTGTCTGGGTGTATGTGGCAACAAAGTTGGCATCTGGGTTTACTGAAAGCTCCGGTACCAGTGTCCATGTTCAAATTAGACGTTGTATTATTGTAGGCGAGGAGTGGTTTAAGATGGGAGGGAGCGATCTGTGGGCAAGAAAAGGTTTGCCCCCCCAGTACTTGAAAAAGAGAACTGTCATTATCCAGTAGAGGTTGTAAGTCACTGATGATGCGCTGACCTGTTTTGAGTTGAGAGTTGTATGTGACCACTAGTGGTGTTCTGTTATTGTTTCTTTTGGGCCTGTCTTGCAACAGGTTTTCTCTGGGTACCATTCTGGCTTTGCTAATCTGTTTCTTGACTTCATCAGGTGGATATTTTAGTTCCAAAAAGGTTCGTTAAAGATCCTTCATGCCATACCCTTGGTGAAACAGTTTGAAAATGCAGCTAATCATCCGCGTGCTAACTTTACAGATGTGAAGCAGATGAGGCCACTAAATGTAGCCTCTGAATGGAAATGCAGGCATAGAGAGTCAGCGGGAAATACTCTTTGATTTGCTGGTGATGGCAGTTACTATTGTTTGTTTTTTGGTACCCCCTCCCCAGTTGAAGGAAAGGGGTACTGTTGCCAAGAGGAGTCTTGGAACTGGTGTTCAGAGTTTGAGGGGGACTGGCTAAGGCTGGAATCCTGTTTGTATTAGGAATTAATGCAGAATTGCACTCCCTCCAAATTTATGTAAGATAAAATGGAACACTGGATATGCCTTTGCTCCATACCAACAGGGCTGGCCCATCATAGACAAAATTTAGGCAGTTGCTGTATAGAAATATTGATTTCTAAATGTCTCCTGCCTTCTCCTGTTCTGCATTCTGATAACAGGCTGTGTCTTATTTCCTCTCTAAGCCAAATGGTCTGACCATTTGGCCAGAGAAACTTTATAACCATGCCATATAACCACACATTCTTTCACACCTCTATGTGGGAGAGGAAGACCAGATGGCTCTGCCTCTGCCCACATGCACCACATGCCAGAAGTCATGTCAGAAGTCACGTAGGAAATGGGGAGGCCATATAACCACACATTCTTTCACACCTCTATGTGGGAGAGGAAGACCTGATGGCTCTGCCTCTGCCCACATGCCAGAAGTCATGTCAGAAGTCACGTAGGCGATGGGGAGGGCAGAAGGAGTTCCCAGGCTAATAGCCTA
>NW_015200964.1:0-10146 GCF_001447785.1 Gekko japonicus | reverse complement strand
CAGCAGTGGTCTCAAACTCAGCTGACACACAAAGGGGGGAGGCTACAATAAAGTTTTAGGAGATCCCCTCTGCTTTCTGGATGCAGAAAGGGTGATATTGAGAACTCTGTGGGCAAAGGTGCCAGTGTGGTATAGTGGTTAGACTAGGATTTGGGACACTGGGATTAAAATCCCTGATCTGCCATGGAAGCTTGCTGGGTGATCTTGGCTGGTCACTCTCTCTGAGTACAGCCTTCCTCACAGGGTGGTTGTTGTGAGGATAAAATGGATGTGGGAGATTGTAAACTGCTTCAGGTTCTCATTGGGGAGAAAAGCAGACTATGGCACCAGTCACATGGGCCAGGTAACGCGGGGGGAGGTGTGGCTGTTTGCCCCGGAGCAAAATTAAGTGCAGTAGCCTGATCACACAGTCCCCCAAGTATCCATGCTTAGGCTGTTAGCTGGCAATCACACGGTGATGCTGCAGCGTGGAAAAGAAGTGGTGCAGCGCGGTCACACAAGCGTTTCGTGTTTGTGCACATGCGCAGTTCCACGGAGCAGCACTGCTTTCAGTTTCATATTTGTGCACATGCGCTTACGAAAAACATCCGGTTTGCGATGGGACGTGGATGGGTGCTGGATGCCACAAGATACTAGTGCTCCCGCAATCAGACACCCGCCTGTGCCACGCGTTTTCCAGATACTAGTGCACTTTCCTTGGTACTTTTTAACTTCGCATCTTCAGCGGGACGCCACGGGTTGGCCACGGGTACGCTACACTTCACAGATGTTGTGGTGTGATCGTGCCCTGAAAAACCACCTGACATTCATGCGATTCGCATGGCCAAATGTGTGGCCTATAAATATCTAAATTAAAACATGACTTTTAGACAAAGGGTTTTTTCCCAAGAGTGCTTCACTGCCAGTGAGCTTCCTTTACTGGATGACTGTCCCAAACCTGTGTTTAGCCAACTTTTGGAAGTTCTCAGTACCTTTTGATCTACTCAGGGGTCGTTTTGTAGAAAAAGAGCTAGGGGAACTCATTAGCATAACTCATTAGCATATGCCACACCCCCTGACATCAGGGGCCTGGCGGTGGACCTGCAAGGCCGGCGGGAGTGCGAGGAAGCCCCGCCAAGGCCCTCCCTGGTCCCAGGCAGGCAGGGGTGGGGAGAGGCGGGGAGGAAGCAACTTACCCTCCCTCTTCTCCTGCCTCCTCCTGGCTGAATGAGGGCCGGAAGCGGGGTGGCTGGAAGCAGGGGACGGGGCTTCGTCGTGTGCCCCGCCCCCCGCACCTCACTCGGGGGAACTGCGTTCACCCGCGATCCCCCCCGAAATGACTTCTGGATCTACTGGTACTGGGTTCTGGTGGGCTCTAACCCATAGCTACAGTAGGGCTATTGGGGGCACCACCACCACCCCTTAAAGGGCCAGCCCTTTCCTTCTGAAAATGTTTTTTAAAACTATTTTTAAGCATTTTTAAAAGACTGTAACTAACCTCAGTTGGGAGCCCACTCTCTTTTTCCTGCTCTACAGAGGCTTATTTTTCATTCCCACAAGGCAAGGCTTGCTCCGTGTCTCTCCACATAGCCATTGCTCAGGTTCTGGCCGTTGTTCAAGGTGGGACCATTAAGCAAGAGGTTGAAGCCGGTGAGGAGCCAAGAAGATGCTACGAGGTTCCACCTAGCTTTGCTCCTCCTTAGTGCCAGCCTCTTTTGGAGCCTTGGTGAGTGAGGGAAGGAGGAAGGATGATGACAACAGACTACGCTCCCGCTGGCTCACCCCCTCCATGATTTTTGTTCCATCATGTACACTCAGGGTGCTTAACCAGGGATGCCTGCCTCAATCTTCCACTTAGCACCACCAGCCCCACCAAAAAAATTTTGCCCCACAAGCCACAAAATCCCAGCTACAGGGCTGGGTGAGCTACATTCATGATTCAACAAAGAATGATGACTCCCTGTATCATTTCTTTAGTTTAACTTTTTTTTACAGTGATATTTTTATGGTGTGATTTTCTGTTTCTATAGTGTAACTTGCCCCAAGCCTATACCCAAAAACTAAATGAGTGCTATAACAATGCAGACATTCTTTTAACCTGCCATCCAACATTTCAAGGTGGTTACAGATCAAAAATAGGTTTACCAAAAGTAATAGGCCTGACATTTCATTTCCACCCAAACAGTTCTGCTTTTTTTTTAACCAGCTGAATGGTGAACATCATAAATAAACATGACAGAAAAGATATGCTCTTGCTTACAAAATAAATATAAAGTTGGATTCAGACAGAATGCAGATCAGGCATAATTCTAAAGTAGGTTATCTCCAATTTTTTTTCAAAGATCCTCCCTAAATAAATTTTATAACCTGCTTCAACCTTTTCAAATTTAACACTTAGATTGCTGCTTTGTTCCACCTGTCCTAATGGCCAAGTGGAAATACTTTCTACTGCTGAACTCTGCACAGAACATTGTAACCATGTCTTTGCTTGCTATCCAAATAGGACAGAAACTTTCCATCCTATAAAAAAATGACATGGTATTATTCATTCATTCATTTTATTACGGTCAGAGACCCATAGAATAGCATACAGAACTGACATGGTATTATAATCTTCCACTTAGCACCACCAGCCCCACCAAACATTTTTTGCCCCACAAGCCACATAGTGAGAAGGAATTAAATATGTTCAGGCTCAGACAGAAATTCTGAAAGAAGATCTTAATTGCACCAACTACATATCTTCATGCAGTGAGCAAATCCCCACTAGGAGAGTGCAAAAAACATAAAACTAGTATTTTTCGGTTCGGGTCTACTGGACCCCTGGGATTCCAGTATTCGGATCCATGATTTTTCAGAAATTCCAAATTTTTCCAGGTCCAATAGACCCAAGAAGAAAAACACCATTTTTTAAAAAAAGCCAGGCTTGGCTTTTCCTGCAGTGCTGGCCCCAGGATCTGCATGCAGCCGACAGGTCTCTCCCTACTGCATGCAAACAGGGGGGGGGGGCTTCTCCTGTTGCACAGTTTGAACTGTGCTGCAGGAGAAGGTTGCCCCAAGATCTGCATGTGGCGGGGAGGCAAGAGAGGATTAGCTGGGGCAGCGGGAGCTGAGAGCTCTATTTGTCTCAGCTGGGGCTGGCTCCTCTTGCAGCTTGGTTTAAACCAACCTGCAAGAGAAGCCCAACAACCTTTTGGTATAGCTGAATATACCCAAATAAAAGCTGAAAAAATCAGCTTTATTCGGGCTCAGCTATACCAGTAGCCAATCAGATTCTCTTGATCTGTATTTGTCCTAATATCAGAAAAATAACAGTAAGGTATTTTTTTTGGGGGGGGGGGGTTCAGCTTGGTTTATGCCGAGTGCATACCCCTAATCCCCATAGCATTTTCACACACTGGGCTCTACTACCAACCAATGTTCCATCTAATTTTCCCCCTACAGAGTGGAGCAGTTCACATCCTCAGCAGAATATAACTACTATAATCTTAAAATGGGCAATGGGCAGTGCAAGACCCTGCATGGCTCCAGATCGCTCCTGAGTGGGGCTTCCTGTGTTCATGAGCGGCCGCTCACATGCACAGCTTAGAGGAAACATTGCCACCAACTATGACAGCCCATCTGTAACATGCAGTTTAACACACACTGATCTGGAAAGAAGGAATTAAATATTTCCATTTCATGAGCAGTATTCTGGATCTAACCAATGAAGTTAAATGTGGCCCTTTCCTCCAGTACAAGAAGCCATCTCCTGATGCAAGAGGCTCTTCTGCCAGTAGATCCAACTGAAGGTGGGCCTTGAGGTGCTGGGGTGCAACCCCCACCATGTAGAATATAATGTGTTATGTGAGGCAAATGCATACATACATATCTTTGATCCATGCAACCCCATCCATTTTTTTAAAGATGGAAGCATAACAGAGATCAGGTTATATGCCTGCAGTTATGAGATCAGGTTATACAGACACCTACTTCCTGCATGACATGTTACAGTGCCCATGCCCTCTCAATGACTGGCTAAATGTGTGAATTTATAGAACACAGAGTGGGTGATACGGGTCACATATGACAGCACAGACGCCAACTAGGACATAGCAAGAATAGCATTGGGGAAATGTGCATCTTGAAAGTAGTCACTTTCCAGTTTCTCAGATTTAATGTGCAAGCATGAAACTAAGAGTACAGGAAGTTCCTCTTCAACATTCCTAATTTTTAACTGTCCTTTATAAGAGCTGTTTCTTTATTTCAACAGACTTTAATATTTTAACTGACTCTAGATCTGCTCACAGCTTTAAATATGCATTAATGACATTACAAATTTTTCTGGTGTAGTAGTCACAAATGACATTTCATTTAGCACACTTTTTTTTTTACCCTTTCAAGCATGAGTGGTCATTATTCTAAATTAATATCTTGTTTAATGATTTATGGTCTTGTTCTAACTTATTGGCTGATTTTTATAAACCACCAGAGCAATATGTTTAAAAAACAACTTAATTGGATGCAGAGAGAAATCCTACCATCAATGTCAAAGAACCACTTATAATATTTTCAAAGCTGACATACATTAACAATTTGATAATTGCATTTTGTAGATCAAGACAAAGTGCTTAAGACAGAGCGAATGAGTTTTGCATGCAATATCTGTATCTATTGTGTAACGTACATCATCCATTATGCAGACTGTAGGTCTAAAAGATGGCATACCTCCCCCCCTTAAAAAAGCACCATGAAATATTTTAGGCTGCAACCCTAAACACAGTCACTTGAAAACAAATGTGTCTGAAATTTTAGGGAACTGTAGCACGTGATGAATCTTCAAGGCAGCTTACAGTCATCTGATTTAATACCGCACAAAGAGGGGAACAAATCCCTTCTCAGCATCACTTGGATGTCTGGTGGGTGGCAGAAAACAGAATGTCCTTCCCATGCTGCTATAATCTCGGGGCACCTGGGAGTTGAGCACAGTGTGCTTTCTGTCAGGGAAAAGAGGACCCAACTTCCTGCAGTTGCTCGTTCTGTGGCCTTCTCTACATATGGTGTCTTTCCTAGACCTCTAGCAGCTAGCAGAAGCCAAAAGTGTTCTCGACCTCTAGTTCCTGGGCAACTATCTGATTTAGCTCGGAGACACAAGAATGGGGAGAAGAGTGTTGTTGACAGATCTGCCTACGTATTTGACCAGGTATCTATGATGGAAATATTTATACTACAACCTTGTATGAGTCTTTTGCCTGCTTTTGACTTCTTGGAGCCGGTTGGAACATTGAAAAGGCCTTAGTGAAATAGTGGAGCTCCTCGGCTTGGTATAACACTTGAGTGGTGGAGTGCAACTGGGAACAGAGGACAAGTGCCTGTGCATGTCCTGCACTAGTCCCCTAAACTCTTTCCTGGCTTTACCATATGATTACGGCCCGATGAAGGGTCAAAACAGAGATTTACCTGGGATATCCATTGCCGTGGTTACTACTATGTGGTTAATCTCATGTATTATGGTTTAGCTTCATATGTTTAAATTCAATTTGTATTTGTACTGCATCTTTAAAGAATAGTTAATACGAGGTTTTTTGTATTTTCAAATAGAATTTTGTGAATATTCCTAAAAATTACAGTGTTTTTCAGATACAGTATATCACATTCACTGTATAGCCATTTTTTGTTATACAACCCCTAGGTGGTGGCTGAAGATCTGGGATTACAACTCACCTACAGGTGACAGTGATTAATTACCCAGGGGGGAAATGGCCACTTTGGAAGGTGCAATCTATGGCATTATAGCCCACTGAAGGCCCTCCCCTCCCTACCCACCACAGCCTCCCCACCCCCAATCTCCAGGTATTTCCTGACCCACAGCTGGCAACCCTGTAACTGGCTGCTGCCACTGAGAAATAACTAAATCTACACCAGTTGGGAACAGGGACCACATTGCTATTAAGTTCAGCATTCCGGTCAATGGAATGTTACCCCTAAAGTCCAAAACTGTCATATTTGATTTCAAAAGAGGGAACTTTACAAAAAGGAGGAGATAGTAAAAAGGAAGCTGAAAGGGGAAACACTCAGTCAGAGACAAATCCTTAGTGGATGCTCGGAAGCTATTTAAAACCATACTAAATGAAGCTCAAATAGAATGCATACCATAGTTTAGGAAAGGCACTGCCAAGTCTACAAGAAGGCCTGCATGGTTAACAACACAAGGAAGCTATAAAAACTAAAGAAGCTTATTTTAAAAAGTGGAAGGTCTGTCCCAATGAATTGAATAGGAGGGACCACAGGCTCTGGCAAAAGAAGTGTAAGTCAATAATTAGGCATGCAAAAATAGATTTTGAGTAGTGGGTTGCTAAAAGCATTGACAAATGATAAATATTTTTAAAAACATTTTCTGGAGTAGGAAACCAACCAGAGAAGTAGTGGGGCACTTGGATGACAAAGGAATAAAGAGATAGCTAAAAGGAGATGGGGCGATGGCAGAGAAGCTCAATGACTTTTTGGCTTCTGTATTCATTGTGGAAAGTGTGGGGCACATACCCATAGCCACCAGCGCACCTGAAGGACTTCGTCTGTGGGTGCATTGCGAACCAAGGGGGGAGGGGTGTAATGTATTCAGCCTGACATGCCCGGACTTGCCCGGGCTGGCCAGGCACAATTCCTATGTAAGCTTCAGTCGAAAGACAAAGGATCCGGAGGATCCTAGCCGGCCCAATCAAAAGGGCTAGCTTCCCAGACCAATGGTCGCCCGGTTACTGTAAATAGCCTATCGGGAGTAGGGGGTGTGTTTAGGTGTGCTTGGTGGCGGGTTTTCTGAACATATATAAACCGGCCTGCGAGCCGGTCAGTTGTCTTTGTCCTGAACTAAATAAAGGTATGCGTAGCTGAAATCACTCTCTGTCTGCATACTTTTCACCCTTATATGTAACCTATCACTAAATCCAGCTGCTGTACCAGAAGGCTGTAGAGTAGCAAATGTGACACCAATTTTTGAAAAGGGATCCAGAGGGGAACCAGGAAATTACAGGCCAGTAAGTCTAATGTCTATCCCAGGCAAATTAGTAGAAACTGCAATCAAAGATAGAATTATTAGGCACATAGAGGGACAAAGCCTGCTCAGGGAAAATCAGCATGGCTTCTGCAAAGGGAAATCCTGCCTCACCAACCTTTTGGAGTTCTTTGAGAAACTAAACAAGCATGTAGACAATGGTGACTCGCTAGACATTACATACCTGGACTATCATAAGGCTTTTCTGTTAGAATACAAGCTGCTTACATTTCAGTCACTATGGAGTTAACTGTTGTTGTTAGTTAACAGGATGTTATGCTGTCTAATGTAGTCAACACAGAAAAGTTTGTGGGAGTTGTTTACTTTAATGAAATGACCTGTAACCTTTGTATTGATCAGCTAGTATCTTGTCCCAGGGGTGGAGGCTTTTATCGTTTATACATGTATTATTCAGGATCGTGAAAACCAGGGCTGACTGTGAAGAGCCTCAAGAGGACCTCTGCAAACTGGATGAGTGGAAGACAATTTGGCAAATGAAATTCAGTGTAGGTTAGTGTAAAATGATGCACACTGGAACAAAAAAATCCCAACTTCAAGTATAGACTAATGGGGTTGGAACTTGCTGAGACTGAGAGGGGAAAAGATCTTGGGGTCATAGTGGATAGCTCAGTGAAAGTGTCAACCCAGTGTGCTGCAGCATTGAAAAGGGCAAACTCTGTTTTAGGGATTGTTTGGAAAGGGATTGAGAATAAAACAGCCAATATTGTAATGCCCCTGTCTAGATCTATGGTGCGGCCTCATTTGGAATACTGTGTACAGTTCTGGTCACTGTATCTCCAAAAAGACATTGCAGAGTGGGAAAAAGTACAGAGGGCGGCAACCAAGATGATGAGGGGGTTGGAGCACCTTCCCTATGACTAAAGGCTGAAGAGTCTGGGCTTTTTCAAGTTAGAAAAAGGATTTCTAAGGGAGAACATGATAGAGGTTTATGAAATTATACATGGGGTGGAAAGAGTTGACAAAGAAATTTCTTTAAAATTCTGATATTACCCCTAAAGCGGAGCAAACGAGGACTTCTTTGAACACTGCTGTCTAATGATACAGACAAGTCTTTTGCAAATCATTGGTGCTTCCCCCCCCCCTTGTCATGATCCAGACCCAGCTAATGTGTCACAATGAATCATTACACAGAGTTGGCCTTGCAGACCTCCTAAGGTAGTCTCAGAAATTTGAACTGCTAGGTGTGTGCAGTGTTTCTTCTAACAAAACATCTGTACTTCTTTTCAGTCCACATTAACAGAAGTCATCCTCTGCACTAAGCTATAACATGTGAAAGATCTATACAAGAGGATATTCTATGAAAGAGGATATTTGGTTTTCGATTTCATTTTCTGTACAATTGGAGGACCCACCCTGGTCTTTAATGGGTGTTCCTGTTTGTATCAAATAAATTGTTGCCTTGCTTTGTCTCAGTTTCTCACCCATAAAATGAAATGTTTGTACCTTCTGGTGGGCCATGACAAGGGAGTGTTTATGTTGAAGAAGAATTAGGTAGAAGAGTGTTAATAAAAACTGCTTACAAAAATGGTATTTTGCACATTCAGTGCATTACTACTAGCTAGAAGCAAAGCCATTGTTTGCTTCAACAAACAGAATAGTTTTCATGTTCCTACATATCCTGTGGTTCCTCATAAACATGATCAAATTCAATAAATAACTTTCAGTTAAAACTCAGGGCAAGGCCTTTGATACAAACATGTTTCACCAACCAGCAAACACAACAGATCCTTCCCAGACCTTGAAACCTTTCCATACCATCAGAGTTTGCTTAAAAGCAGTCCTTATTGCTCTCATTTCACAGAGATCCACATGTGCAGATACTGAAGGGGGCGGGCATATATGAAAGCTTGACCTGTTCAAGTGGGTGGAGACACAGAGTTAATAAAACTTCCTTGCAAGAGGAAGTTGTTCTCTTTCCTTGGGATGCTTGGCTGAGGAAGACGCTGAGCTCTGGTCTGCAAGCTGGCGGCCACTGAACATGTGGTCAGCCTGGGAGAGTCAGAGCAAGCTTTGGGGCAAAGAAAACACAGCAGAGAACTAGAACAGCTAAACTAAAGAGCCTCTCCTATAACATCAGTCGGGGCATTATAACAAGAAGGGATTTGCATTTTTACCAATTTCTTTTGTTCTTCTTTGCTCAAAGCTGTAGTTGTACTAAAAGTATGTTTGTAAATGTTTTCTTTTCAGTTAATATTTTGGGACGGGTGTTTTTTGTTTTTTATAAACTTTTTCTTTAATAAGTTTAAAATTCACATACATACTGGGGGGGGGAGAATTAAAAGACACAGACAATATAAACATTAGTAACACTATGAGTTCCTTCAGTATGGGGGGGGAGAGATTGAGCAAATGAGAACACTTCCTCTTCTCCCATTTTGGAAAAAATACCACAAATCTATTGTCTGACAGAATGCATCCCCAGCTTCTAATTTTCCTATAGGAAGAGGCATGTATTTCTTAAGAACCACAAATCTAGATACAGAGCCTTGATAATTCAGTTAGGCCGGGCTATTGCTACTTCTGTATCTTTGTATTCTCTGGGCTATTTCTGCTTTTACTAAAATTTTAAGTTCACTCAACCCTCCTTAGGTTCCAATTCTTTACATATTTCCTCAAATGAACCATGGTAGATCTGATGACTATTTTAAATTGTTGATGTGAGGAGCAGTTCTCTGTACAACATAGACCTCCACTCTTTTGGACCCACTATTTTAAAAGAGGCTCCAAGGGAGTTGGCAAGCAGTTATTCCTCCAAGGGCACCCAAGGCAGAAAACTGTCCCCATGGTTGCCAGGTGCTGGGCAGCAGGAGACACAAAGGCAAGACCTCAGAGCTTAGAAGGGGAGCTGGGGGTCCTGAATCCCTCAGTGGGAATTCCCTATATTGATCAGGTGGTGGTAGTGGCCACTCGAGAGTAAAAGGAAAGCACCTCCAGGGAGTTGGGAACCCCAAGGAGAGCAGGGCAGAAACAGGGCCTGCAGGCCAGAGCAGGCATGTTCTGCCAAGCTTCAACAACGGTTTATCGTATTACAATGCAATTTTATGTGGTGGGATCACTCTGTTTGGAAGTTTCATTTACTGCAAAATAAAGCATCTAAATTGCTGAAGGTTGGCCCT
>NW_015200963.1:0-29145 GCF_001447785.1 Gekko japonicus | reverse complement strand
CTGTGCGACTGAACAACAACAAAATTAGGTCTGTACTGTAACAAAATATTTCTTTTTTAAAAAACAAATATTTTTAATTATTTTTTCATGTAAAATACAAAGAAAAAACATTGCAAGTTTTAAACCCAACAACATTATCTCTCCCTTATTATAATTGAATAGCAACGTTCTATATTGAACGTTCTAAATTTGGCCCCTTTAGTGTTTGGCCGGAAGAACTGTCAGTCAGAAGACGCTGGCTGGGTTGACTGGCTGCTTTGTGCAGTCCCGCCCAGCATTTCAAGGTCTTTTGCATATGGAAGCTGATTGGACTTCACTCCATTCCACACCTCAAACTCCCCCCCCCCCGGCAAGGCAGTTGGAATTTTCAGTTGCATAGACAGATACAATGCCATACTCCCCACCCTACTGTATTCTGAGGTAAAATATGTCCTCACTCAGAACACATCACTTCCCCTTCAAAAGAAACAAACCCAATAACACAATCATGCCACACCACAAAGACAACAGATCACACCACAAGCAGAATACCACAAGGCAAAAAATGATAGGAAAAGGTGCCAGCAGTCACCCCATTACTGCCACAGAGAGCGCTTCAGAGGATGGTGTGCAGGTCCCAGGTTCATGTTTTAAAAGCAGCCTGGGGAATTATGGACCATTCACACACTTTCAACCTTAACATACCTCATAGAGTAGTTGTGTGGATCATATGAGGGAGAGGAGAATGATGTCAGCTGCTTTGGTTCCCACTGCAGGGAAAGACTGCCCTTTCTGAGGCTGGGCGAGGGGAATGTAAACCTGAAGACAGACAAGCAGATAACGGTAGGCTGATGGTTGCCTGGAAAGGACATAGGGTTGCCAACTCCAGGTTGGAAACTTCCAGGATATTTTGGGGATGAAGCCTGCTGAGGGTGGGGTCAGAGGAGGAGGAGGAACAGGGGTACCTCAGACAGATACAATGCCATACTCCCCACCCTCCAAACAAGCTGTTGCCAGTCTCCAGGTGACAGCTGGAGAGCTCTTAAAGCTCTGGTGCTAATTCAAAGTGTTGCAATTTTGTGTTTTGGAAAATCTTTAGGAATTGTTTGGTGCATTTACGATGGGGCACCCACCCAGAGCCTCTGGCATTTTCTCACTCTGCTGGCATCAAAACCAATTTAAGGCAAAATACAGATATGGAGACACTTCAATCCTCCTTTGCATCAATTTGTCTTTGTTGGCAATGGCAACCCTAGGCCTGCAAGCACTCTCAGGGTGACTTCATGCCTCCAGACTGGCATGGCATCACTAGCCCTGGCTGCCTATGGAAGCTGCCTGGGTGATTTCGGAGCAGCCACAGACTTTCTGCCAAACCTACCTTACAGTGTTGTTGTGCAGATCGCAAAGCCGAAGAGAATGAAGTAAGCTGCTTTGCTCCCCCGATAATGAGAAAGACAGATTTTTGCCTAGAAAGAGGCTGCTGAGAGGGGAGGAGATAAAGTTGCCAGCTTCAGGTATGGTAATTCCTGGAGATTTGAGGAGTGGAGCCCGGAGAGGGGGACCTCAGACAGGTACAGTGCCATAGACTCCACCCTCCAAACCAGCCATTTGCTTCTGGGGAACTATTGCTGCCAATCTTGGCCCAGCAGCCATCAAACCATTCTCTTCAACCCCCTGCTGTGCAGCTGACTTTTCCCTAGGCTTTTCCCTAGGCTTCAATAGAAGTGTGTAACTGTTCTTAGGGTTACTTTGGTTCAGCCCTTCCAACTTGAGAAAGGGAAATGCATTTTTGCTATGGATACAGAATTAAAAATGTGAAGCACTTTCATTAGTTTGATGAGGTGTTGTTGCTGTATATCACCCTGAGAGTGCTTGCAGGCCTAGGGTTGCCATTGCCAACAAAGACAAATTGATGCAAAGAAGGATGGAAAAGTCTCCATCTCTCTATTTTGCCTTAAATTGGTTTTGATGCCAGCAAAGTGAGAAAATGCCAGAGGCTCTGGGTGGGTGCCCCATGGTAAATGCACCAAACAATTCCTAAAGATTTCCCAAAACACTACTCTGTCGATAAATCATTTTCTACACTCACAGCGTCCCCTGCCAGAATGCAACAAATCCAGTGTTCCCTCTAAGCTGAGTTAGTGTGAGCTAGCTCACAGTTTTTTAGCCTCCGTCTCACAGATTTTTGTCTTAGCTCAGGAAGGATGGCTTCAGAGCAAACTAATTCATGCAGCAGCCAAGTAGCCACAGTTCCTCTCCCTGCATTGCTGCACCAGGAGCAGCCTGACCTCCACCCTCAGCTTCCTCCCAGAGCCAGGAGAGGCAGGCCATGCAGTGGCTGGGCTGGCTACAAAGCTGTGGCATGTGGGTGCATTGGTGCAAACCGCTTGCCTCTTTGCCTTGCCTGGTTGGGCTTACCTGCTACTAGCAGGCCAGGCAGCAAGCATCTCTCATCCCAGTGGATCATGCTGATACCTCAATAAACAAATCACTGCCAAAGAGAGTGTTGTTGGGAGTCCCTTGACCAGGAGTCTGAAAAATACATAGACCAGCAGTGGGCATATCTGAAAACCATAAAGGCAACCAAATCAGGAGGCTGAACACTTAACGGATGACATGGTGGAACAGACCTGGATCAAGAGAAGAAAAAGACATTGCCAGAGCTGATATGACAGCAGAACAGGACTCTTAAAAAGGTCAGCTTTTAAACTGGTGTTTCTGCTCCAGGAAGTGGCACTATGGCACATTAGAAATACACCAAATAGGAAGCATGGCCTTACTCCTTTTGAAATTCTTTTTGGAAGACCCTTTCCAGTATTTTACAACCCACCCAGATTCCAAAGTAGATTTTATCTACCAAAGGCGGCCATGGTTGTAGTGTGGCTCCCGCCTTTACCCACATTCAAATTGCATAAACTGACAAAAAATTACCTATAAACCATGTCTAGTTTGTTATACATTTTAAGTGTCATTTTAAACACAGACTTCTTCCACATAGTTTTCCCCATTTAAAAAAAAACCATTTTGAATAATTGTGATTACCAATCTGGTCCTAGATTCTGAATGATTGCCAGGGTATACCTCTAAAGACTTTAATGTGGATTACTTAATCCTGCAATGAGGTCTGTTTGAATCTTCATGTTGATGTCAGTTCTGAAACAAGCTATGAATTCTGCATCTCTCTCTCTCTCTCTCTCTCTTACAAACCAACATTTTTTGGTTCAAGTAGAACTCTCCCCCTCTCCCTGTTTCAGAAGCGACATCAACATGAAGATGCACCATTAAACATATTAAATGTCTTGTGTATATGTAAAGCTGGAATGAAGCATTAATTACTACAGATAAGACACACTATCCATTCCTTTTCTTTTTGGGATTTGCTGCTTACTCAGGAGCGTACAGTTTATTCAAACAGACCTCATTGCAGGATTAAGTAGTCCACAAATCATAGTGTTTTTCTCTCCTCTATTTTTGTAACTTTCCAAGCAGCAAGCAGCACAGTGAACATGACTCCCAACGTGATTTGCTAGTCCTTTGTCTCAAGAAATACTTTTCCTCCATCACGTACACAGAAACCAACATTTGCATTCACCTACATTGTTCATGAATCTGAAGAATTTGGAAACATTTAGAAATAAAAGATTGGTATGCACCTGCCATTAAATCAAGGAAGCCAGAATATTTGCAATACTAAAGGTTTGCCTACATGCCGAAATTCACATCACACCTCCAGCCAGCAGACAGTGCCTGGCTGGCTACCTTGCTTCAAGAAAACAAAGAACATCCTGAAAATGTATCATTCTTGTGTTTGTCATTTAGAAATTCAGGTGCTATCTTGCATTGTTTTGCTAAAGCATCCAGGTAACCCCATTGCCTCTGGAATGTGGGAACATTGCCTATGCCATAATGGCCCACATTACCAAAGCAGTTATATTAATTGATGCAGTTTAAAATTTCTATAGCTCTATCGAAATGTATGTGACCAATATGGTATAAAAGAAGGCAAGAAGCTCCATTTCAGCACTGACTCTCAGAGATCCAGGGAAGGCTTTGTCTTTTCTGATCTCTCTGGGCCAGTCCAGAAGCTTCTGTGCACGGGAAAATCTTTGTTCTGTATATTTAACCACTGACTGTCTTTTTTTTGGGGGGGGGGGTTAGTACTCTGTTTTTTATTTCTTGTTTGTCTTTAGCTAATAAACAATAAAATTGTTTAAATAACCTTGTGTGGCATTCCAGCTAACTTTTTTTTACATTCTCCCCCACCTTGGTAAGGGGCACTCACCAGACCATTATGAACCTAAAGGGGGTGGGAACAGGTGCAGGTAACACTTTATACAGGGTTAGTTTATACTGACAAGTGCTATAGTTGCATTCTCACAACAAATTGGTGCTATGACTTGAATCTGGTTAAGTGTCCATGCCACAAGGAAGACCCATCGCTAGAATTGTGAGTATAAAATAATATTTTTTCTCTCTCTCTCTTTTCTATCCTTTATTTTCCAAGTGTGATTCCTAAGGGCAGCCTTTGTGGGAGGCACTTAGAAGGGGCAAGGAATGCCTAAGTAGAATTTTGGGAGCACGCTATAGTTTCTCAGCATGACCAGCCGGCCTGGGCACGAGCTGATAGAAGTTCTGTAGGCAGAACGTAAGCCCTCTGTAAGCGCAAGGCTTGGCATTTTGGTGCTGCGCTGACAGATGCGCAATATCCCACTGCTTCACTGCACAACCATAGGAGTCGGTCTCCTGGGGGTTGCATCGAGTTGGGTACTTGAAGCTCGCTTTCTCTTCTTTCTGTTCTTTCCTGCTATAAGATAAGTGGGTTGGACAAGTGTGTGTGTGTGTGTGTGTGTGTGTGTGAAATTTATAAGTGTGCGTGTTGCTTTGGGGGGAATTGTGGAATTTTATTTGTCCAAACCATTTAGGGGCACCCGTCTGAAGGTTGGAGAACCTTCAGCCCACCTTGAAGGGACGTTATGTCTCTCTAGAGCCTGAAGACTCGGTGACACACAGGCTGATTTTGCACTAGAGCTGCCTTGATGTTGTGCTGCTGTTTGCTTCAATACTATCAGTCAATTTCACACACGAAGCCACGGGGCTGCATTTGACCCGTGGCTTTGCCTGATTTTCTCCGCAGTTTCGTGATCCTCAAAAAACAGGATTACAAAACTGCAGGAGAAATCGGGCGAAGCCAAGAGTCAAAATGCAGCCCCGCAGCTTTGGGTGTGAAATTACCTAATAGTATCGGGGCAAACGGCGGTGCAACATTGAGGCAGCTCGAGTGCGAAATCAGCCACAGTATCACAAACACCACACCCTTGTTTTCTTCATTTCCCAAATTTTCCACTATCTGAGTGAAGTGTGTGTGCAAGCGTGCCTGTTGTGTTAATTGGAAATTGAATTATGGGAGGGAATGTTAGCAAGGTTGTGCAGTCATCTCCTTCAGAGATTGTGTTTTCCCATTTTAGTACCCATCAGAAATAACATGAATGGGCCAATGGTTTAACTCATAAGAAATTAATCTCATTGTGTAAACGGACCTGGCCACAATTAACTAAAAATTGTGAACAAACGCTCCGCTGGCCAAGATAAATGCTAGCTGGCAATTTTACAGGCCCATGTGCCAGCAGGGAGTCCTTCCTCAATATATCTGCATTTGTGGCTGAGAGTGGCCAAAGTTAAAAAAGGTTGTACAGATTCCTGTGATCCCTCCCTGCCAGCAGTTCAGGGATATGGGGGAGCACTGGACTCTTTAAGCGCCATTGCAGAATTAGAAAGATTAGAGGTGGCCACCACAAACAATCTTTTTGAAACATTATATGTTACCATGAGACCAGGAAATCAACCAGCACCTGATCAGGTACAGCCAGCTAATAATAATTCAAATGCACCTGCTGACTGCCAGGTGGGGGAGGAGGTGAAAGGGAGGGAAACCCGGCTGCACTGGCTGTTCAATCAGATGAGAGGGGAGACAAGCCGCTTGGTGCAAATCCTAAAGCCAAGAAATGAACCAAGCCGTGCCACAGAGTATGCTCTGAGCCCCCCACTCCTCCCACTAGTGAAACTGAAAGTGAAAAAGATAAGGCTTATGTGCCTGTGGCAGAGCTGGAATTTAATTTCCCCTTTGAGACAAACTCATTGTCAGAAAAGGCAGAGCAAAGGAATTGGAGAACACATATTATAGTAAAAGAGCTACAGAATGCCCTGAGACATCCCTATAAGCATTTTGAAGTTGTGGCAGTTTTAAAAGGTGGACGAAAAGCCATCCTGAAGGGAATGGATCATAAGGCCCGGTCCTATCCCATTAATGACGATCTTTTTAACATTCCAGCTTTAAGAGATGAGATAGGAATGTTCCTAGTTAGGGTATACCCCATCCCAAGAACCCCTTAGAATGTTCGTCAAGCTTGGAGCTGTACCAGTTCAAGACCAAAATGTCAGACCCAAAAGAAAATATAGACGGATATTTAAAGGAACTGCACAACCTTATTAATTTGTAAGACCCGTTGCCAGCTGACCTGGAGAAACTCATGAAATTAACTACTTTACCTCATGAGTTCCAGCAAGTCATGCAAATTGCCCACACGACAGCCGAAGGGAGAACTCTCTGGCCATCCCCCCTCTCAATCTCAATGATGTCATCACAGATGTAGTTTGTACACAAGCTGCTCAATTGCAGCAAACCATGATAGCAGCCCTAACTGCAGCCTTCCCCAAGAAAATAGCATGGGGAAGATCAGAGATGTGAAACAGAGAGAAGATGAATCGCCCCGCGAATTCCAGGCCAGACTTGAGGCTGCCTTGACTTCCAGAAAGCTTTTGATAAAGTTCCTCATCAAAGGCTCTTAAGTAAGGTCAGTAGCCATGGGATAAAAGGACAAGTCCTCTTGTGGATCAAAAACTGGCTAATGAATAGGAAACAGAGAATGAATATAAATGGGAAATTTTCTCAGTGGAGGGTGGTAAGCAGTGGGGAACCACAGGGCTCAGTACTGGGTCCAATGCTTTTTACTTTGTTCATTAATGTTTTGGAATTGGGATTAAGCAGTGATGTGGCTAAATTTGCAGATGACACTAAATTGTTCAGGGTGGTGAGAACCAGGGAGGATTGTAAAGCACTTCAAAGGGATCTGTCAAGGATGGGAGAGTGGGTGTCAATGTGGCAAATGGGGTTCAATGTGCCCAAGTGCAAAGTGATGCACATCAGGGTCAAAAATCCTAACTATAAATACACGTTGATTGGGTCTGAACTGGCAGAGATGGGCCACGAGAGAGATCTTGGAGTCATAGTAGAGATGTCGAGACAGTGTGTGACTGCAATAAAGAAGGCCAACTCTATGCTGGGAATTATTAGGAAGGGAATTGAAAACAAATCAGCCAGTATCATAATTCCCCTGTATAAATCTATGGTGTGACCTCATTTGGAATGCTGCGTGCCATTGTGGTCAACACACCTCAGAAAGGATGTTATAGCACTGGAAAAAATGCAGAAAAGGGCAACTAGAATGATAAAAGGGTTGGAACACTTTCCCTATGGAGAAATGGTAAAGTGGTTGGGGGTCTTTAGCTTGGAGAAACGATGACTGATGGGTGACATGATTGAAGTTTAAAAGATTATGCATGGGATAGAGCAAGTAGATAAAGAAGTACTTTTCTCCCTTTCTCACAATACAAGAACTCGTGGGCACTCAATGAAATTGCTGAGCAGTTGGGTTAGAACAGATAAAAGGAAGTACTTCTTCACCCAAAGATTAACACATGTAATTCACTGCCACAGGAGGTGGTGGCAGCAACAAGCATGGATGGCTTCAAGAGGGAATTGGATAAACATATGGAGCAGAGGTCCATCAGTGGCTATTAGCCACAAGGTATAGATAGGAACTCTCAGTCTGGAGCAATTGATGCTCTGTATTCTTGGTGCGGGGGGGGCACAATGGGAGGGCTTCTAATGTCCTGGCCCCTCTGGTAGACCTCCTGATGGCACCTGGTATTTCTGGCCACTGTGTGACAGAGTGTTGGACTGGAAGGGCCATTGGCCTGATCCAACATTGGCTTCTCTTACATTTTCTTATTAGAATAGGGAGCTGAATTTTAGCCAAAAACTGAAGTAAAATACTACTATATCAATATTTCTTCTATTCATACCACCAATGGACCCAGCAAACATGAATTCTGTGCTTCATAATATACTGTAAAGGGGAAAAGGAATAACCTGTGAAATCCTGCATTCAAATATCAGTTTATCCATATTTCTATGTCTTGAACCTCCATTAACATGGGGATAATATTGGCTTCAAAATAATATAGGCCTATTGTCAAGGATTATTGAACCAATGGATGTGCCATATTAGTATTGAAGATATATTCTGGGTAGATTACAAGTTATCATCATCATGATTAACTTCAAGAATTAAAATTTATTTTAGTTAACATGTAACAACATTTTCTTATTTTTTTCTACAGAAGAATTGGCTTTTCTCTCAAAGCAGGCATAAAATAAGTGAGACGTATATATAATCAACCATACACTGCCTTCCTAGCCCTCTGCTTCTGAGAGCTCTTGGCACCCTTCAATTGAACACCTGTAGCTGTCTAACAAGCCCTTGACTGCAGGGAACATTCATAACAGCCTGCTTGCTGCTATCTGCTATCTGTGGACACCTCTGTGCTGTCTGTTTGATCAGCAACCACCAGTGAAATTGCCCATTGGGTAGGTAATGCCTTCTGGGCACTACATGACAGTTACACCACTTCAATCTCTCTGCCCCACTACTTTTTCCCCTCCCTTGGGGGTGCATATTGGATGTCATCACTTGTCAAAAGTTGAAATAGAAATGGATCCAGTGGAAATAATGACTTGCACAATCACATCCTGTCAATGCCTCTTCCAGAAATGCACTCCAGATTTCACAACAGGTGTAATATTAATCTGCCATCACTTCAAAGATAGAGTTTTGAGGTAAAAGCACACTTGGTAGGCTCTGGCAAATGCATTCCAATAGCAGGCTAATGCAGTCATGGTCCACTTCCAGCTGGACACATTTTGGCCTCTGAGATGCACAACCCACACCTGGAGATTTATGTGCATTGACAGCACTTTGGAGAATTAAGAGAAACCTTGAAGGAGAGAGGAAATGAATGAGATGGCCCATTTGTACTGTGGCACATTTGTAATTTTTTTCTCTTAAAAATACAGCTAAAAGCTTCTTATTCATGAAAAGTTGTCCTTTAGTCAGCTGTATCATGGTTTCCACCATTTGTGGCTAAGTGCCTGTCATTTATTTATTTCCTAGTGCAATGCTGCGCTGAATCTTGTATTTCCAAGCGAAATAGAGATGTTTGCAACATTAACTGTCTGGGGAAACTGGGGTTTAAACAGCAATGTGGTTCTTTAGAGAAGTGATAGGAATAAGAGTTGATATGTTTGATTATCAGCAATGCTCCCTCTAAGCTGTGGAGTCCTGTGAGTAAAAATTCTACTTTGTGAGCTACTGGCATTAAAGTTGTGAGTGAACAATTTGGCTACTGCATAAATTAGTTTGCTCTGGAGCCATCCTTCCTGAGCTAAGACAAAATGTGTGAGTTAGCTCACACTAACTCATCTTAGAGGGAACACTGTTGCCATGTAACTATTACTATGGCCAAAAAGTTCTGGGAGACCGTGCTCTCTTCTCTTAAACTATAGAGAGAATCTGATCAAAGTTAAGTACTTCTGATTCCATGGGAGCAGTTGTATGTGTTCTTAATTTCCAAAAGGATTTCAAAGTGCCTGATTTTGAATAGATCGTGCCTTCCATTCTTAAACACATTAAAATGAATCTTATTAGTTCAGAAGGGGAATTTTAATCCCAATTATGTGTATAAGGGTGTAGGAGCCATTGACTAATATGACTTACTTCTCAATAAAATTGCTTAGAATTGTTCCCTGAATATATAATAGTGATATTAAATCATTAAAAACGCAAAAAGCGACAAATGCCCATTGTTGTTGTTGGAATGCTTAATTATAAATTTTAAAAATGTTTTCCTATACTAATATTTTTAAAACATCTGTTTAATTCTATGGAGAGCTATGTTGTTTCTTTTAGCTATTCTTCTCTTATGAAAAAAAAATCTCAGCAGCTCTGAAGTGAGGGACAGATATTTAAGTCCTTTCAGTTGGCCTTGTTAAAGCCAGCTAACACTGGCCATCCTTTCACAGCATACTTGAATACTATGTACATGCAGCCTTTCCATCCAATTTTTAAAATGAATGTATATTTAACTTTACTTTTACTTCTTACTGTTTTCACAACCTAAGTCATAAACAGCAAACCCTCATCCCATAGGATGAGAACCTAAAAGATAGTTATATAACTTAACAACAGCTGCCAAAAATTTTGCCACATACAGAGTGGTTTGTTTACCTTTTTTCTCTGAGTAGCTAGGATGATTTTACTTCTGGAGAAAGAGAGTACTGATTAAATAATGGTGAGATCAATTCAATTTTTAGTTCTGAGAATTTAGGGCAATGGTCAGAAATGCCTTTAGATCCAACTCAGCTGCAAATGCCTGACAGATTTAAAGGGCAGAATCAGACAGCAATATCTGGAAAAGGTCCTGCAGCTGTCAGCACCCTGTGCTGCCCGCCAAGGAAATGAAGTTAAAAGACACCGGGGAAAGTCCAGTCCTAATGCTTAACAATGGGCTATGGATGGACTTTCCCCTGTCTGATCACTCAAGTCATCAGGATCATTCCATCTCCACTCAGTGCCAGGTTTTTCCTCACTTAGCAGTATGTGCATAACTGCATACATGGGAACCCTCAGTGTGGAGGTGTAATTCCTCATTTATGTGCATGGGAAACAAAAGTTAACCCCCCCACACACTCAGCCGAAAGTGCCATCTGATCGGGCAGTGACAGGCTGAGCCCACAGCTACAAAGGATGTATGATCACGGCAACACCATGTCAATTTCAACTGGGGAAATAGGCTCACTTCCCCTCCACATCAAATGGCACATCTGACCGTGGCCTAGGACAATCAAAGAAGATGTAGTCAACAGAGTCAATCTTGTTGCTGCCACAATTGCAGAGTCTATCTGAGTATGGAATTCCACTGAATCTTCCTGGTGTCACTGCTGAGAGCAGGGCATTCAGGCACACTATCATAAAATTCTTTCTATACTTTGGAATAATTAACTGAGATAGATAATCTGGCATTTTTGTTGGAGGAAGAATGCTAACTGAGAAGGCTGAAGACACTCTGTGGGCTTTGATCAGCATGCTCTCATAATCAAAGTCCCTAAGATGTCTTCTAGTGAGCTGGGCCAATTCATGTCTATTCATTGTTTCCATCGCATCCTTGGGTAATACCCAGGCATGACAATTTGTGATCCAGTAGTCTATCCCAGTCACTTAGTCTATTTCAGTCACTTCCTCAGGCCTTTGCCTCAAAGGATATTCTCCCAACTTTGGCTCTCAGAGCTATTTCAGAAACACACTGAGGAACTCTTATGATATTGTCCAGGAATCTTAGTAGTGGTTTATCAATATTGTCTGCTACTACTCTAATCCAGACCCCAGCAGCATATAGCATCTGCCCAATGACTCTAGTGGTGATTACTTTAACTGCTGCAGGAACTTATTGAGATGGCTTTCCCAGTATTCAAAGCAGCTCTTACAACAGAGTTCAGGTGCACCTTCCAAGAAAGATTTGCTTGAAAAATAATTCCTAAATATTTGAAATGGCCCACCTGCTCCATAGTTTGATCTACTACTACCCATTTGCATTCCTTTATCCTTCATTTTTTGCTGAAGAGAAGAACCTTTGACTTAGTAACATTGATATCTAAACCCTCACTGGAAAATGAATATATCTATATTTTACATGTGTTTACTTTCCTCTTCTCTCCACTGCCTCTTTTTCTTTTTTGCTTCTACATTGTAAGACATTATCCCGATAAATTCTTTATACATTGCTTTATACAGTGCTTAATAGAAAGTTCAAGTGTTATATAAATAACAGTAACCACCCAGCCCAACTGCAACAATTATGACTTGGGTGTGACTGGACGTCAAGACTTTGGGCCCACTGATATCGTCTTATGCCTTTGGATATCCAGCCGGGCTACAGACCTGGTTTTATCCATGGCAACACTGGGACTCTCCCAGTGTGTATCGACCCCCACACACCAGGCAGGGATTATAGTGGACCAGATTACTGCAGTAGCAGTACCATGGTCGGACCATTATACCCTGCAGGCTTGTCTGGATGCGCCACCCCGAACCTGTTTAGACAGCGAGCAGATTTTAGCTTAGCTGCAGAGCCAGATGGACCCGGTGCGGTTTCAGATGGCTCTGTGGGATCCGATGCCCCCTGGCGGCTCATTAGATGAGCTTGTGGAGGACTGGCATAACCGACTCTCCACAGCCATCAATGAGATCGCACCCTGGCGCCGACTGCACCCTCGCTCTAGGCTTGCCCCCTGGTATACCCAGGGGTTGTGGTTTATGAAGCGAGAGCTGAGACGGCTAAAGAGATGGTGGCGGCGAGTCCGCGATGAAGCATCAAGAACATCATATAGGACATTTATGAAATCCTATGAGGTGGCAGTCAAGGCTGCTAAGAGAGAATTCTATGCAGCCACGATTGCATTTGCGAGCTCACACCCAGCCCAATTATTTAGAACAATTTGGTCCTTGACAGTTCTTCCACAAGGCAGACAAAACAGAGGGGATTAGATATTGGCTGTGAGGATTTGCGAGCTATTTCACAGACAAAGTCTTGGTGCTCTGGCGCGACCTCCCCACCACAGTTGAAACAGTGAGTGAAGTTGAGGCCCCTTGCACATCCTCGCGGGGCTTAGAATGTTTTGCCCTGCTCAGTCTGGAGGAATTTGACAGATTGCTCATATCTGTGCGTCCAACTACGTGCCGCCTTGATCTGTGCCCCTCCTGGCTCATTAAAGCGACCCATGAGGGGTTCTGAGGTGCCTCTCGGAGGGGCGGTTCCCTGAAGCACTCAAGGAGGCGATGGTCCACCCTTTCTTGAAAAAACCAACTCTGGACCTGGCTGAATTGGCCAACTATTGGCTGGTGTCTAATTTGCCCTATTTGGGCAAATTGATTGAGAGGGCGGTGGCGACACAGCTACAGGGCTTTCTGGATGATGCTTCTGTCCTTGATCCATTCCTGTCCGGCTTTCGTCTGGGGCGTGGGATGGAGATGGTGCTGGTTGCCCTTACTGATGACCTCCGGGAAGCATCTGGATTGAGGAGGCGTGGTGGCACTGTTGTTGTTAGATCTGTTGGCCGCCTTTGACATGGTCGACCATCAGTTGCTGACCCACTGCCTCACTGACGTGGGGATTCAGGGGCTCGCTCTTCAATGGCTTGCTTCTTTTCTCCAAGGTCAGGGACAGAGGGTGGTGATAGGGGAACAGCAGTCCCGGGGGCACCCACTTGAATGTGATGTACCTCAGGGGGTAGTGCTTTCCTCGATGTTGTTTAACATCTACATGCGCCCCCTTGCTCAGATTGCCAGGAGGTACGGGCTGGATTGCCATCAATATGCAGATGACACCCAGCTCTATCTGATGTTGGGAGGTCAGTCGGGCTCTGACCCAGAAGATCTGACCCGGGCATTACAGGCCATGGCTGGGTGGCTCAGGCTGAGCCGGCTGAAACTAAACCCAGCGAAGACTGAGGTCCTGTGCTTGAGTTGAATCGGTTCGGGGTTGGGGGGTCCCTCTCCTGACATTCAATGCTCTGTCTTCTTGGTGCTTGGGGGGGGTCAACAGTGGGAGGGCTTCTAATGTCCTGGCCCCACTGGTGGACCTTCTGATGGCACTGGTATTTCTGGCCACTGTGTGACACAGAGTGTTGGACGGGATGGGCCTTTGGCCTGATCCAACATTGGCGTCTCTTATGTTCTTATGTTCTTAACTGAACACAGCTAACTTGGTCTTTTCCCACTGGTAGTTTGCTAATGAAATATTTGTAGATTTGGCACACCTCTGCTGGAGACTCCCAGAAACAAGACTGTACCTGGTGGTTTAAGCTGTGTCAGGGCCAGACCATTGGTTTGGGGCACCATTGGCAAATGACTTGCCACCACCCCCCGCAGTAAAGTTGCTACTGGCCCTCTTCTCTCCTCTGCACCATGGACAGGGCAGTGACAGGGATGGTTTGGGTGCCTGTCCACCAGCAGTTGGTTCCCTTCCTCGACCGTGATGACCTGGCTACAGTGATCCACATGACGGTCACCTCGAGGCTAGACTACTGTAATGCTCTCTACATGGGGCTGCCTTTTTCAATGATCTGGAAGCTGTAGCTAGTACAGAATGCTGCGGCCAGGCTGTTGATGGGTCTCCCCAAGTGGGAACACATCCAGCCTGGGCTGAAAGCGCTGCACTGGCTGCCAATAGCATACCAGATCAATTTCAAAGTGCTGGTACGTACCTTTAAAGCCCTATATGGTCAGGGTCCGACCTACCTGAGGGACCGCCTTTCCCCACACATACCTCCACGAGCACTTCAGTCCGGGACGCAACATCACCTGGTAATTCCAGGCCCCAGGGAGGCAAGGCTTGCTGTGACCAGGGCCAGATCCTTTTCAGTGGCAGCTCCTACCTGGTGGAACGAGCTCCCAGAGGAGATCAGAGCCCTGTGGGACCTTCTGCAGTTTCACAGGCCCTGTAAGACGGAGCTCTTCCACCAGGCTTTTACGTAGGGGCCACCGCTGCAACCACCACAAATGGCATGGGTAACAATGGGGCTAGGGGGGACAGTCCCTGGAAGATCTACCAAGATACCGTGTGGCGCTGTATACCTACTGGTTGTACACCAACTACAGGACAACACCACCTTTACGAAAGACTGATACCATCTTGTAATTTTATTCAGTGACCATCTTGTTTTTTACTGAGCACCTTATTTATGTTGATAATTACTGGTTTTACTGTTTTTATATCATTTTGTGTGTGGGCAGTTGTTGCTCTTTGTAAGCCGCCCTGAGCCCGCTTGCGGAGAGGGCGGGATATAAATGCTAAAATAAATAAATAAATAAGCAAGCAAATGACTTCAGAACCAGCACAAGATATAGTTTGTTGTTTTTGTTGTCTATTATTCTATGTGTGTTTATAGTTTGTTTCTATCTATTTATTTCTTCTATTTATATTCTGCTCTCCCCCACTATTGTGGAACTCAGAGCAGGTCACAGCATATAATGAACAAAATTATAATATAATTAAAACATGCCAGTTTAAAACAATTACATACAGTTTATCAAATTGCACACAAGAACCCTATGACGCTGTCCCAGGGGAAGAAAAAGGGGGAGGGCGAGACAGGAAAATCTGTATAAATGGGAATTCTTCAGGTCTTACCCATATGCTTGGTGGTACATTTCCATTTCACAGGCCCTCTGGAACTGTACCAAGTCCTGCAGGGCCTGGATCTCACTTGGAAGTGCATTCCACCAAGCTGGAGCCGCAGCAGAAAAGGCTCTGGCTCCAGTTAAAGCCCGGCAAATACTCCTTGGTCCCGGGATCATTGGTGTGTTGTTATTCAAAGAGCATAGTGCTCTTTGGGGAGTATGCCAGGAGAGGCAGTCCTGAAGACATATTGGTCCCAGACTGTGGACTTTACAGGTTAAAACCAACCCCTTGAACTTGATGTGGTATTCAATCTGGAGCCAGTGGAGCTGGCGGAGCACCGGTTGTTGCCCAGAAAGGCACTTAATGTGCGCTTATGAACTATATCTCCTGCCAACCTAGCAGTTTGAAAGCAAGAAATTCCCACTTCAGTGGGAAGGTTACAGCATTCTGTGTGCCTTGGTGTTTAGTCATGCCGGCCACATGACCACGGAAACGTCTTCGGACAGCGCTGGCTCTTCTGCTTTGAAACGGAGATGAGCACCACAACCCTAGAGTCAGACTTGACTGGCTTTTGAGCACAGGAACCTTTACCTTTTTTAATAAATATGGACTATGCAAAGATATGATTAAGGAACTGTACTGCAAGGTGACCCAATATGAGGCCAGTTGAGACTGTACACCTGAGAGAAGAAAAACCTTCCTTTGCGTTGATGTTCCAGCAGCACTTCAAGGTTACTTGCCCTCTTACCTGATGTGAGATGGATCAGTTCCTTTGTCTGTGTAACGCCATGCCATGCCCAAACATGAGGACAGAAAGCTCCAAATGCCATTAGGAGTTTCTTCCAGCACATGTAGGCAACCGCTCCTCTCCTCCAGCTACCTACAACTCTGCACGTACTCAAGAGACTCTCCCTGCAGTTGCTTGGCAACTAATTGTTCGCCCATCAACGACCCGGCTAGGGCCATCAAGAGACAATAACCTTAACCTGATGACTCATCTTACCTGCAACCAGGTGCCAGCTTCCAGCCTAAGTTTCTAGATCTCAATATTGACCACTCCTTAGTCCCTCTCCCCTCTTCCAGCCAACCAATAGTATGCTTTATGGGACGGACTGACAAGAGGCGTCACCAGAGGTTGTGGCCAGACTAGCCTTTCCCCCCCACACCACCTTATAAAAGATGCTGCCCGAGCACATGGTCTCTCTCTCTCTCTCTCTCAAACCCTCCACGACCCCTATCGAAGCCTTAACCCTCTTGTGTCCTGCTTGCTCCCCAATTACCCTACCTCCATCTTTAAACTCTGCCAGTTCAGAGCACGTGTTCCCCATTTTCCATTCTTATCCCCTCCATTCTTCCATTGGAATGGCTCAGTCATGAAGACATGTAAATATTACCCAAACAACAAATACCCTGCTCATGCAAACATCATAATTATCTATCTTTATTTCTGAGTACAAGTATAATTGTGTGAGTGTTTGTGTATTGTTCGACTGAGACATCTCCAGACATTATACTTTACCAATCATAGTCTCTGTGTCTGTTCTGGTACTTACAGTAAAGGTGGGACTTCTGTATAAATTGGTGTGAACCCTAATATGCCTATTGCCAATTAATAATGATAACTTCTCCAATATTAATTAAAAATTTAAGGCAATTTGGCTAACACAGTTGGATATGGGCTCTAATAGTTCTATTATCTGTCTATCATCATCATCATCATCATCATCATCATCATCATCATCATCATCATGATGCTACTTTGGGTCCCTTTGGGAAGAAAAGTGGGGTATTTATAGTCAAATAAATAAATAAAACTGATTTGCATTTTATGAATCTATGCTTGTACATCTACAGTAGTATGAATCAGCAGCACATACCTGTATTTATTTATTTAAAACACTGGTTAACCATCTTTCTACCTTGTGCAATTCAAAGTGGCTTACAATAAATATAATTGTACAATGAAACTGAGTTTGTCTTACTGCATAACTACATATATATTGTTGGCATGTGAACAGCAATTTTCTTTCCATAGTGGAAAGCAGACAGATTTTATCACATAGAGATTGGTATCCATTAACAACTCTTTAAAAGGCAAACAAACACAGATAATAGGTCAGCTGCCCGTATTAAGGATGTAAACCACTTGCTGTGACATTCTTATTATAGTTCCGCACATAGGTATACTCTGTGTCTCTTCTCTGATGGAGATATTGGCAATATCATGTTCAAATTTGAACTACTGTGTAAATGTTTCTCATGCATTTGAAAAGATAATCCTTTCTGTTTGTTTGTTTGTTTGTTTGGTCTTTTGTTGAATTATGTTTATACTAACTCAGGATGTGTTTGTTAATCAATGATTTGTGTGGTCATTTTTCTGTACCAATATTTGCCTTCTCAAAAGACAAACCCATAGTACAACCCTAAAATGAGATAAACCCTTCTAACACCATTGAAGTCAATCAGCTTAGAAGGACTCACTGGTCTCAAGCTTAGAAGGGTGTTAATGTGCTTAGGATAGCACTGATAGTTTCCTTGTTACCACTTATTTATTTATATATTCGATTTATATCCTGCCCTCCCTGCTGGAGCAGGCTCAAGGAGGCTTACATAAAAAGTTAGAAACACATAAAACAAAGCAGATATAAAACAATCATAAGCAATCATAGACAACCATAAACAATCTTAAAGTGCTAGTGACAATGGTGATGGCAGTAATAATATTGCATAGTGATAATAACAGGTCACAGTGGAATAGTCATAGTGGAATACAGTCAGTGTTGGAATTCAACTTATCTTAATCCATTTATGCCGGCAGGCACAGCCTGCTGGTGGTGATTCCAGGGAGACGGGCCTTGTCACAGTTCAGTTATTAGATGTAGCTCCTAATTAAAGGCCTGGTGGAAGAGCTCCATCTCGCAGACCCTGTAGAACTGTAGAAGGTCCCACAGGGCCCTGATGTCTTGTGGGAGATTGTTCCATTGGCATGGAGCCACCACAGAGAAGGCCCTGGCCCTGGTTGAGGCTAGCTTGGCATCTTTGGGAACAGGGAGAGCCAGATGATTTTGATACCCTGAACACAGTGCTCTCTGGGGAACATGTGGGTAAAGGCAGTCCCTCAGCTATGTAGGCCCCTGACCATAAAGGGCTTTAAAGGTGAGAACCAGCACCTTGAAGTGAATTTGGTATGCTATTGGCAACCAGTGCAATTCCTTCAGCACAGGCTGAATGTGTTCCCGCGTGGCGAGACCCATCAGGAGCCTGGCTGCAGCATTTTGCACTAGCTGTAGCTTCCAGATTTGTGACAAAGGCAGTCCTATGTAGAGAGCATTACGGTTTGTTAGGCACTGGGATGCTTTTTGGAACAAGAGGGAGCTGTACAGGCGAGACGGTCTCCACTTGTCCCGAGAAGGAACCAGGCTGCTGGTGCTTAAAATCAAAAAGGTGGCAGAGCAGTTTTTAAACTGAATATTGGGGGAAAGCCGACAGGAGATGAAAAGTCTCTGGTTCGGGTTGGCTCATCTGAGAGAGATGAGGGGGTACCTGTTGCTTTTCTACAGGGAGGTGGATTGAAATTGTCCACAGAGGCCATGGCTAGTGACATGGACTGCCTGACAACGTCTCGAGATGGCAAGAGGAAGGATGCAGGCTTAACTTGTAAGGGAAATTACAGCTGTTTCTATACAAATGCTAGAAGTGTCAGAGGTAAAATGGGGGAGTAAAATCGGGGAGTTGGAGTGCTTGGTGTCGGAGGGAAAAATAGACATTGTGGGTATTTCTGAAACTTGGTGGGATGAGGAAAATCAGTGGGACACAGTGATTCCCGGTTATATATTATATCGGAAGGATAGGGGGGGAAGGGTTGGAGGTGGGGTAGCTCTGTATGTCAGAGAGGGTATAAAGTCTAGAAAGATTGAGAGGCTAAGTGAAGTGGATTCGCTTCTGGAAGTTCTATGGGTTGAAATAGGGGGGCCAAAAGGAAACTTAACACTGGGAGTTTGTTATCGCCCACCAGATCAAAAGATAGAGGAGGATTATAAAATGATGAATGCCTTAAAGATAGCAACTAGACAAAAACACTGTGTAATAATAGGTGATTTTAACTACCCACACATTGATTGGGTCAATATGTGTTCTAGTCGGGAAAAAGAGATTGAGTTTCTAGACACTCTAAATGACTGTGCTATGGAGCAGATGGTCACGGAACCTACCAGGGGAGAGGCGATCCTTGATTTGGTCCTAAGTAACACTCAAGACCTGGTGAGAGATGTAAAAGTGATTGCACCGCTTGGAAACAGTGATCATAATGTTGTTGAGTTCATCATTTGTACAAATAGAGAATTGGCCAAAAAGACTCACACAACCATTTTTAACTTTAAAAGGGGTAATTTCTCTGATATGAGGGGACACGTGGGGAGGAAACTGAAAGGAAAAGTAGAAAGGGTCAAAACAATTGGGGAAGCTTGGGATCTATTTAAAACTACGATCCTAGAAGCTCAAAAAATATATATTCCGCAGGTTAGGAAAGGCACAAACAGGTATAGGAAAAAGCCTGCATGGTTAACAAACAGAGTAATGGAGGCTGTAAAAAGTAAAAAGAATTCCTTTAAGCAGTGGAAAGCTAGTCACAGTGAGGCTGATAAAACGGAACACAGGCTATGGCAAATAAAATGCAAGTCTGAGGTCAGGCAGGCAAAAAGGGAATATGAGGAGCATATAGCAAAAAACGTAAAAACCAACAATAAAACTTTCTTCAAATACATTAGAAACAGGAAACCAGCCAGGGAGGCAGTGGGGCCCTTGGACGACCAAGGGGTAAAAGGAGTATTGAAGGATGATAGGGAAATGGCTGAGAAGCTAAATGCATTTTTTGCCTCCGTCTTCACTGTGGAAGATGAGAAGTGCTTGCCCACTCCAGAACCACTGATTTCAGGAGGGGTGTTGGAAGACCTGAGTCAGATTGAGGTGATGAGAGAGGAGGTCCTAAAACTGATAGACAACTTAAAAACTGAAAAATCACCAGGCCCAGATGGCATACATCCGAGAGTTCTGAAAGAACTCAAATGTGAACTTGTAGATCTCCTGACAAAGATATGTAATCTTTCCTTAAAATCTGCCTCCATTCCTGAGGATTGGAAGGTAGCTAATGTCACTCCCATCTTTAAAAAGGGTTCCAGAGGAGATCCGGGAAATTACAGGCCAGTCAGTCTGACGTCGATACCGGGTAAATTGGTGGAAACCATTATTAAGGAAAGAATTAGTAGGCACATAGATGAACAAAACCTATTGAGGCAGACTCAGCACGGTTTCTGTAAGGGAAGATCTTGTCTCACTAACCTGTTAGTGTTCTTTGAGGGGGTGAACAAACATGTGGACAAGGGGGATCCAATAGATATTATTTACCTTGACTTCCAGAAAGCTTTTGATAAAGTTCCTCATCAAAGGCTCCTAAGTAAGCTCAAAAATCATGGGATAGAAGGACAAGTCCTTTTATGGATCAAAAACTGGCTAGTTCATAGAAAACAGAGAGTGAGTGTAGGTGGGCAATTTTCTCAGTGGAGGGTGGTAAGCAGTGGGGTACCGCAGGGATCAGTACTTGGTCCACTGCTTTTTAACTTGTTCATTAATGATTTGGAGATGGGAGTAAGCAGTGAAGTGGCTAAATTTGCGGATGATACAAAGTTGTTCAGGGTGGTGAAAACCAGTGAGGATTGTGAGGCACTCCAAGGGGATCTGTCAAGGATGGGCGAGTGGGCGTCAACATGGCAAATGGGGTTCAATGTGGCCAAGTGCAAGGTGATGCACATTGGAGCCAAAAATCCTAAATATAAATACACATTGATGGGGTCTGAACTGGCAGAGACTGATCAAGAGAGAGATCTTGGAGTTGTAGTAGATAACTCACTGAAAATGTCGAGACAGTGTGTGACTGCAATAAAGAAGGCCAATGCTATGCTGGGGATTATTAGGAAGGGTATTGAAAACAGATCAGCCAATATAATAATGCCCCTATATAAATCAATGGTGAGACCTCATTTGGAATACTGTGTGCAGTTCTGGTCACCACACCTTAAAAAGGATATTATAGCTTTGGAAAAAGTGCAGAAAAGGGCAACTCGAATGATAAAAGGGTTGGAACACTTTCCCTATGAGGAAAGGTTAAGGCGCTTAGGGCTCTTTAGCTTGGAGAAACGACGACTGAGGGGTGACATGATTGAGGTTTATAAGATTATGCATGGGAAAGAGCAGGTAAAGAAAGAGGTACTTTTCTCCCTTTCTCACAATACAAGAACTCGTGGGCACTCCATGAAACTGCAGAGCGGTCGGGTTAGAACGGATAAAAGGAAGTACTTCTTCACCCAAAGAGTGATTCACACATGGAATTCACTGCCACAGGAAGTGGCATGGACGGCTTCAAGCATGGACGGCTTCAAAAGGGAATTAGATAGGCATATGGAGCAGAGGTCCATCAGTGGCTATTAGCCACAAGTTATAGATAGGGGCTCTGGGGCAAGTGATGCTCTGTCTTCTTGGTGCTTGGGGGGGTCAACAGTGGGAGGGCTTCTAATGTCCTGGCCCCACTGGTGGACCTCCTGATGGCACTGGTATTTCTGGCCACTGTGTGACACAGAGTGTTGGACTGGATGGGCCTTTGGCCTGATCCAACATTGGCGTCTCTTATGTTCTTATGTTTATGTTCTTACGGTAGTCTAATCTTGAGGTGACCATCGCGTGGATCACTGTGGCCAAGTAGTTTTGTTTGAGGAAGGGAACCAACTGCCTAATCAGCCGAAGACGGTAGAAGGCTGACTTGGCAGTGGCTGCTACCTGGGCCTCCATTGTTAAGGAGGCATCCAAAAGCATTCCTAAGCTCCTAACCTCCTGTGCTGGCAACAACGGAGCCTCATCAAAGGTCAGGAGTGGGATCCCTATCCCAGGCCACTCTGATTCAGGCACAGGACCTCCGTCTTCATCGGATTCAATTTCAATCAGCTCAGTCTAAGCCATCTAGCCACGGCTTGTAACTCTCAGGTTATTTTGAAGTTAGTTCTTCAGCCTTAAGAGACAAAGGGTTAGATCACTTCCTCTTTCCCAGCAACCCTCCCAAACCTGAAGCTGACAGCTGGGGACCGTCATGGGCAGGATACCATCTGGCACAACATAGAAGAGTAGTATTGGCCAATTTTCTCCTCCTCACTGCTCCCTGTTCTGTGGGGCATTTTTTTCCCCATGAGAGTCCTCCAGGTCTTCATATCAGCTTTGTGGGGATCACGTGAGCTGCTGGAGGAAGGAAAAAGCAGGCAAGACCCCCCCTCTCTGAGCATAGGCTACAATCTGGATATTTCTTGTTTGCTCGGTTTGCAGGATGTTATTGCTGTTTACAGAAAAGAAATGAAGAATACAGGTGGGAATGTATTGTTTGCACTTTTAGGTCCTGCCTTTCTTCAAAGCTAATCAGGAAGGCATATTATAATGACTGTTTTTATTCTCACACTGATTCAAGCTAGATCACATGCAGGCTAATCTTACGTATATTTGTTCAAAAGTTAGGTTATATTGAGTTCAATAGGACTCAGAGTCAAGTCTATGTACATACAATCACAGCCTCATTGAGTAGTATTGGGCTTCCTTCTGAGCAAATCTGCTATGGGTCACTCCTTTAGGAAGCTTTGTGAATGAACAGGGAGATGGTCCCAGAATTCCTTTATCCAAATCCTACACTGTAGCCCTTATGCTACGGTACGTATTCCTGCTCCATTCATTCCTCTTGTGTTTTCTGTAATAGGTCTGCAGACTCCAGCATCAGAGGGTCCAGCATATTTTTGTTACTCTCTAAGCTTCTCTTTAACTTCCAGCACAGTGACACCATTAGTCACTTTCTTCTTTTTTGACAGCTCCAACCCCCACCCTGAGTCTTATTGGCTTCTTATCCTTCTGAGTTTCTAATATAGTGGATACTTTCCGGCATCCATTTTATTGCTGCACTGTGCAGGATGCATATCTTGTTCTAGCAGACATTAAAAATAACTACAAAGAAAATAAAATATATTCCCTAGTGTTCAAACTACTATTCTGTTGTTTGTTTTTTAACCACAGTTAAAGTTACTCAGATATGTCTGTCTGAAAATTTTATTTCAGTGTCTATTTTTCACAACTCAACTATAAAAATAATTACAAAGTGTTATCAACATAGAATACTTTAAACAGTTTATTATAAGTAGAGACACTTGAGCAACCTCTAGCTTGGCTTACATCAAGGCATAATAGTATGTGACCCACAAACCATTTAAGCTGCAGTAGCTACACTTTTACTAAATGTGTAATTAATTTTAAGTAAACTAATTCACTTGAAGGGAAAGTATTACTGCTGAAATACTTTTAGGATTAATTGTAAAACCACAATATGGTGCAAGAATGTCAGCTTGGTGTAGTGGTAAAAGAATAGGGCTAGGATCTGGGAGGTACCAGTTTGCATCACCACATTGTCATGTGTTATGGTAACACATGACACTTGCTGGGTGACATAATAAGAGCCCTACTAGATCTTTCCAGTGGTCTATCTAGTCCAGCAACCTGTTTCACACAGGTGTCAACCAGTTGCACCAACAAACAAGGCATGGGAGCCAAAGCTTTGTCTTGATATTGTCTCCTGCCTGTGGTAGTCAGAGGTTTGCCACCTCTGGTTTCCTCGGTCACCTGGCTAGTAACCACTGATGAACCTATCCTCTATGACACTGGGCCAGTCAATCTTTTTTAGGGTTGTTATGCAGGTAAAATTTAGAAGGGGAGACTGATGTATGTTGCCCTGAGCTCTTGGAGGAAGGATGGGATAAAAATGCAGTAATAGAATATTACTAAAATGACTTCCTGGAAGATGGGAGTTAGCAAAGATACCTAAGACCTGTGGCTGAAGCCTGGGACATCATTTATGATGTCATTTCCAGCATAAAGAAGAAACAGAGTGGTATAATGGGGCTGAAAAGGCACCTGTTTGTATGGTTTGGCAAACATCACTCATTACCTTCTTTATTTGTCCTGTAGAATAGTTGCTTCTAGTGTTCTGTTATGCATACTTTAATTGATCCATTGCAAATTTCTGTGAACATAGGTTATGAGGAAGCTCATCTCTCCCTTATTATAAAAGAGTTTTGGGTGCCAGAATTCTAAAATTGGCCCCTTTAGTGTTAGGCCGAAAAAACTGCCACTCGGAAGGTGGACTACCATGCAAGGCACAAATTGTGTTGTTCCTCCCATTTGCATCAGACCCATGAAAAAAACAAAAAAAAAAACCCTTTAGAACAATTTACCCAGCACCTGCATTTCAGCACAAATTGTTTGTACTGCTATTTATCTAAACTCTAAGCTATAAGCCCTGGACTTAGCCATGCATTTTAACACAAAATTGCTCCTATTTCTGAACTCTAGGGGGGTGACTGGCAAGCTTTCCCATTCTTTGTTAGCAGCAAGCTCCTCCCTTCTTCCATCATCATGAAGTTTTTCTTCTCACTTCAAGTTTTTCCTTCATCATCCAACCTCTTCCACATTATGTATTTGTATTTTTTTAAGAACACAGATTTCCTATGTAAATGATTTTCTTATATGTAACCAGTAATCTCTTACTGTACACCCCATCTTTCTGGAAGGATAAAACTGCTACTTGTCCTGGAAAGAGGCATCTACAGGCTAGGATCGGACAGATACCCACTTGGAGATCATGGGGAAGCCAGTGATGGAGCAGAGGGAGACCCATATGCACTCCCTTGCTACTGTGGCCACCTCCAAAGGTAAGAGAAGCTGAGTCAGAGAAAAATCTAAAGACAAAATATGTGCCATACTTTTTAAAAACAAAACAAAACTATTTTTAAAAATTTATTTAGAAACTTTCTATGCTGCCTCTTCAGGGAACCTGCTTGAGGATGGTATGGAAAATGAAACACCATAAAAACAGAAAGCATCTTAAAAGTTATTAAAACCTAGCCAGAGCATTAAAAAAAACACACATAAAGCATGGTGCAGCTAAAAGGTGTCTCAAACATGCTGAAAAAGAATGAAGCACAGTGCAAGCTTTTCAGTTCTGAAGAACTCTTCATTGTGCTGGATGTTTTGTGCAAACACCCCCCTCCCCTTCCCCCAAAGAAGTTGTGTTGTGTCACGGCTGCAGCAAAATGACCCCTGTTAGCTCCTGTTGTAAGGATATCTGGTTCCCTCTAATATTAAATCAGAAAGTTATTCATCACCTTTAAAACAAAACAATAACTGTACAAAAATAGACTGGAATGAAATGTTCCTTTTCTTAGAAAGATAATATAACATGGTGGCTGTAGACTAAATGCTATCTTTTCCCTTGGCCTCAGTCAATTTAACTATATTTCTATGGGACAGAGGCTGTATTAATATCTGAGGTGGATTATCTTCATTTGCAGATGAACACAGATAAAACCTATCTGTCTCTTCTAAACTGCCTTGAACTTAGGAAAGAAAGTCTAAAATGAGAAATGAATAAAAGTGCATACATACCACTCAGAATCTTATTGTGTAGTAACTGTGAGCTGAATGTGAAAGCTACCGAAAGCACTGTGTTTTGAGGTATTATGAAAACTCTTACTCTGTAGTTTGGAGTTTAATCTGTGATGGATGGTTCACAAAAGACTGACGTTGCATCCATGATGAACATGTATTGGGGCACTCAAATATTAACCACCTGTGTGTACAGATATATGCTGCTTTAAATAAATCAAATCAGTTGAAAGACAAAATGAGAAACATCTGAAAGTTGCAGTGCATGTGTAAATCTGCCTTACCTTCAGTCAAATTAAAAGCTGTATTCTTGTAAAAAGGTAAAGGTAAAGGTTCCCTTGCTCGAAAGCCAGTCAAATCCGACTCTAGGGTTGCGGTGCTCATCTCCGTTTTAAAGCCGAAGAGCCAGCGCTGTCCGAAGACATTTCCATGGTCATGTGGCCGGCATGACTGAACACCAAGGCGCCACAGAATGCTGTTACCTTTCCACTGAAGTGGTACCTATTTATCTACTTGCAATTTCTTGCTTTCGAACTGCTAGGTTGGCAGTACATTGAAACTAAAATTAAATCATTCTCATACAAGCACATATGCTACCACATAGATAAAGGGACATTTTTTATGTATGTGTGAAAACACTTGTATATTGAAAACAGCTGTGACATTTATAAGCAGTGGGTCTGATTGGGAGGTAGTTTCACTATATTTAATCCTGATATACTTTCCTCCTTCCAGTGCTAAAGACAGACAAGAAGCAAAAGTAAAGAATGACAGAACCAGAATCAAAAGCCTAAATAGTACATTCCAGTGACTCACACATAGAGATAAAGGGAGCTATATTAATGACCAGTGTAAAGAAATTGAACAACAAAAAAGAAAGAATAAGAGAACTGTTCCACAAGATCAAAGAAATCAAAGAGAAATTTAAATCATGGCTAGGCGTGCTGAAAGATCAACATGGAAATAAATTAACTACACAGGACAAAATAAAGAAAACATGGGAACAATACACTGAAGAACTGTACAAAAGAGATGAAAATATGACAGATTCCTTCCAAGAAGCATCTTTTGAAGAAGAACATACAGTTTTAAAAAGAGAAGTAAAAGCTGCACTTACAGCAATTGGGAGAAACAAATCAACAAAAACAGTAGATACCAATAGAGTTTTTTCGAGCAACAGAAATGCAGTCCATCAAAATCTTAACAAGATTGTGCCAACAAATATGGAAAACAAAATTATGACCACATCCCAATTCCAAAGAAGGAGATGTTAAAGACTGCAGCAACTATCGGTAACCATTGCATTAATTTCTCATGCAAGTACAAAAGAGTCCAGTAGCACCTTTAAGACTAACAAAATTTGTGGTAGGGTATGAGCTTTCATGAGTCACTGCTCACTTCTTCATGCAAGTAAAGTGATGCTCAAAAATCTTACAAGAAAGACTGTTACCATACACAAAATGGGAAATGCCAGATGTTCAGGCTGGATTCAGAAAAAGGAAGAAATCATATTGCAAATTTATGTTGGTTACTGTGGCATACGAAAGAATTTCAGAAGAATATCAACTTGTGTTTCATAGATTACAGCAAAGCTTTTGACTGTGTGGATAAAAAAAGCAACTATGGTTGGCTTTAAAGGAAATGGGTGTCCCACAGCATCTGACTGTTTTGATTTGATTTAATTTGACTGTTCTGTGCGCCTTGGTGTTTAGTCATGCCGGCCACATGACCACGAAACGTCTTCGGACAGTGCTGGCTCTTCGGCTTTGAAACTGAGATGAGCATCGCAACCCTAGAGTCGGATTCGACTGGCTTTCAAGCAAGGGAACCTTTATGTACTCCAGACAAGAGGCCACTGTTAGTACTGAATATGGAGAAGCTGAATGTTTTCCAATTGGCAAAGGTGTCAGGCAAGGATGTATTTTATCTCCCTATCTCTTCAATCTGTATGCAGTACATATTATAAGGAAAACTGGATTAGATTTAGATGAAGATGGAGTAAAAATTGGTGGAAGGAACACTAACAATTTGAGATATGCAGATGACATCATACTATAGGCAGAAAACAGTGAAGACTTGAAATGACTCCTGATGAAACTTAAAGCACAACGTACCAAAGCAGGATTACAGCTGAACATCAAGAAGATAAAAGTAATGACTACTGGGGAAATGCACCATTTTAAGGTTGCCAATGAAGAAATTGAAATTGTTAAAGATGTTGCATTCTTTGATTCCATCATCAATCAAAAGGGAGAAGATTGAAACTGGGGACAGTAGTCATGAAGGAGCTAGAAAAAGGATGTGTCACTGGTGACTAAAATCAGATTATTTCATTCCATAATATTCACCATTACTATGTATGGGTGTGAAAGTTGGACAATGAAGAAAGCTGACAGGAAGAAAGCAGATTTCTATGAAATGGTGTGTCGGAGGAGAGTTTTACATATACCCTGGACTGCCAATCGACAAATAAGTGGGGTTTTGCCAATAGGTCGGAGTGGGTTTAATATATCCACTGATGGTTCTCGTTGTATTGAATTGGACATCAAATTTGTGGACATGGGGGCTGTTGAGCCACACTGAAGCACTGTAGTCCACAGTACTATACACCAACTATAAAGCTGAACATCAAAGTGTTGTTGCAGAAACACCCCAAGTTGTACTACACAATTTTTGGAGAGTGTTGTTTTGCATGCATATTTTTGCTGCTACATTAGTAAGATGGTGTTTACAGTTCAAGGTCCTGTCGAGGGTGATGCCAAAGTACTTAGGTGTATGGTTGTGTGTAAGTTGGGTGCTATTCAGGTAGACATTCAATTCACAGTTGGCAAGATTGTTATTGAAATAGAAACAGAAGCATTTTGTTTTTTCTGGACTTGAGATGAGCAGCCATTTATGGTAGTATTCAGCCAAAATTTCGAGGTCCCTACTCAGTATTTCCTCAGTCTTTTCAAAGTGATTTGTGCCTTACTGCAATTGCCATGTCATCAGCATAAGCAAACATCCTGGATATTGTCTCAGGAACATCAGAGATTTATAGATTGAAAAGAACTGGAGTGAGATCTGAGCCCTGGGGTAGACCGTTATTCAGTTTCTTCTGCTTGCTGATTGACTGACCCATAATTACTTGGAAAGTTCTATCATTCAGCATGTTATTTATGAGATGGAATAATGTTCTGCGGGGGAGAACTTGTAAAAACTTGCAAGATCCATAACAAGATCTGAAGCATTGTGTCCTTTTTGTGGTTTTTATTTAAGGAACTGCTGACCTAATCACTCTTTATGAGAGATAAT